>NC_140958.1:88713404-88843404 GCF_014529385.1 Adiantum capillus-veneris | reverse complement strand
GGTCTCTATCATTAGTCACCCCTTTTGAGAAGTTTCTACTCACATGTACACATTGGCATCCATTATATATAATAAACTGGTCTGGTCTCTATCATTAGTCACCCTTTTTGAGAAGTTTCTACTCACATGTACACATTGGCATCCATTATATATAATAAACTGGTCATTGGTCTTAAAAGAGAGAGAGAGAGAGAGAGAGAGAAGCTTGATCAACTTTAACAAGAAGCCTTGCAGCCATTGAAGCAATCACAGGAGCAGGCCAACACTTTGGATGCAGCAAATCCACCTCCTCCTTCTCCTCCTCCTCCTCCTCCATCTCTGCCTCCACAGCCACCACCATCACCACCTCCTCCCCAGCCGCCGCCTCAGCTGCCATACCGAGGCCCGTACCCCTACTGTTATACCCATACCCTCGCTTGTACCCATGCTTGCACCCTACGTAGCCACGCCCGCTTCTGCCTCCTTAGAAGGCCTGCACACAAGAAGTTGGCACTACAGCAGAGAGTTTGCACAGTAACCGCCCACGCTAGCCTTACATATGCATGTTGACTTCTGAGCCTCATTGGCGCCCTCCACGTACACACACACTCACACAACAAACACACACACATGCAGTTGCATCTGCAATCGAACATCAATGGAGTACATCACAATGCTCCATTTACTAAGCAGCATCTACGTAAAGGACGTATGGGCCATGGCTTGACCAGTTGGGGAGTTTTTTTTTTCCACACACAGAGATCACGCGTCAGGACTGGGACAGGAGGCACGACAGGAAATTTTCGGCTGGCCCAGAACCGGATCTGTTTCCAGGGTTCTATTGGCGATCGTTGTGATACCGACTGTTGCGGCTGCTGGCCAGGTTGGGCTCCATAACTGCCATGATCGATGGGTGCTCCGTCAAGTTGGCGCGGTTCTCTCTCTCTCTCTCTAGCACCGCGCGTCGACGCACGCCCTTGAAGGGAGTTCAAGTCTTGAGAAAACACACCACTCTCATCGATCTTTACGGTCTCTTAGGATAGTTTCCTACGAAGTTAAAACTTCTTGTTCTTCTTGTTCCTTGGTTTCAATGGCCTGCAATTGCTTAAGGATGGATTTGTGGATGTCTTGAGCATTGATGACTAAGCCATCAAGGCTTACCTCCTCCTTGCTGTTAGTGTAAGTAGAAGACACAAGGGGAGGGGTCTTGTGTGTACGATGCTTGATGAGAATTTGGCACTTGGGGTTGCTGGATTTGCGCTAGAAACTCCATGACTGATGCAGACCTCACATCGAAGGCGTTGAACTCGATCTTCATCTTGCTTAGATGCTTGAATATCTCTCTCTCTCTCTCTCTCTCTCTCTCTCTCTCTCTCTCTCTCTCTCTCTCTCTCTCTCTCTCTCTCTCTCTCTCTCTCTCTCTCTCTCTCTCTCTCTCTCTCTCTCTCTCAGCGTACGACGTTGGCGTGCACCTTTTGAAGGTTTTCACACCAAATTACACTACATTTCTCTAAAATTTGAAGGTTTTCTTACCCTCAAATCTAAAATTTAGTGGTAAATCTCAAAATTTTAGGTGGGATCACACTTAACCTAGGTTTTATGAGCATTAACTGTAAATGAATCATCTTATGTCCTGTGGAAACCAAAGCTCTCTCACAAATCTTGCCCACTCTCAAGGTACTCTTTTCCTTTTACACGGACCAAGTGCTGCATAAAACTAAGGAAACAAAATTCACAGTTGAGACATTTTATTGGGTCAAAGTAATTTCAATTGATGGATTGGACATAATTTATTTATTTTTTTAAAAATAAAATATTTTAGCGTCTTCAAAGTTAAGAATCTCGCATTTTAAAAATTGGTTTATATTTTTATATATTTTAGTGTCTTTAAAATTTAGGATCAATAAAGCATTTAGTGTTTCAAATGATTTAGAACCCCAATAACCCATCTTGAGCGAGTCTGCAATCAAAGATGATTAGATACATAACCATTTATGGACCAGAGCATGGCCACAAGCTTATTTATATGAATTTGTTGCGGCAGATATGGCAATGGTCATGCTTCCGAGTGTTAAGCGTAATTTCTACCTTAAAGGGGCAAAGACGAGCAATGCCCGTGGTATGCAAGTCCTTGCCTAGAGATTATTAAAGCAATGATCTGTTGCCTTGGATGCTAGAAATTTGGTCAGTTTCACCCATTCATCGATAGCAAAAATGGGTTTACAAAGTCGATGATAGAAATGGGTTTGCAAAGTCAATGTAAGATGAAGTGTTTTGGGATTCTACAAAATCAAATAAGCAAATGTGTGCAATTAATTAATGATGGCTTACATGATATTAAGCCCCGGGTTGTCACACCATGTTTTTGGGGTTGCAAAAAATACATCGCATCCGGTTTGAGCCCCATGGGGGTTGTGGAGGATTATGTTTGGTTTTGCATTTACTTTGCTACACATCCTTTATAGAGTCACTATTGAAGTCTTGATCTTGCTTTTTTATTTTATATACTCGCTCGGTTACTTGTTCGCTCGGAAGTACTCGCTCGAGGATTGGGATTCATCTCATATGTGTATGCACACATGAGTTCCATGCGAACTGCTATCCACCTAACAAGTGTGTGTGTGTGTGTGTGTGTGTGTGTGTGTGTGTGTGTGTGTGTGTGTGTGTGTGTGTGTGTGAGAGAGAGAGAGAGAGAGAGAGAGAGGTTGGGGGGGGGGGGGAGGGGGAGGATAAAAATTTTGAATGTCATAGTTACTGTACTAGAACAACAACAAGAGGCTTCAAGACCCATGAAATAAATCTTCAATATAACAATCACACACACACACACACACACACACACATATGTATATATATATATATGTGTGTGTGTGTGTATACATATATGATAGCGGGAAAAAGAGCAGTGCAATCGGGTGGCCTCTGTACTCGTGCACACTCCACAAACCACGCCTCATGCAAACAAGCAAAGAACAAAACAAAGGGGGCACCACCCTAAATTTAGAGGTTTAGGGACCTCACACATAGTGCACATAGGCAAGTGAGACTTCTGGCATTATGATGGCATCAAAACATATGGCGACACACATAGAAACGAAGCTTAGGGACCTTATGTAGCATATATACACAAGACATCAGCTTAACAATACAACGGCATCTGATCATACATAACAAGGATATAGAGAAGCAAGCCAAGGATGGCATAATCCCTTGTCAAAAAAACAATCAACTCAGCAAGTAGGTATGATCCTACTAGCAACACATCAATACCTTAGAGAATGATGGCGAGGATGGTGGCCATGGAGCATGAGAGAAGACTCCTTATTTAGGTTTTAGGGCTAGTAATGTAGCATACTAGAGGGAGAGAGAGAGAGGGAGAGAGAGTAGAGCTCCATCCATAGCTCCTCATTGTGAGCAATGTCGTCATAGCTTCATCGCTTGGTAAAGTGGGTGAAGTGTTGGTTTTGAGTGAGAGAAGGCCTCCTTATATAGGTTTCTGAGAGGGTTTAGGATTAGGGATAAACATGCTTAAATCCGCTGATTGGGGTTACTTTTTTCTTAGGGTGGTCAACAGATTGAGGTCACCTGATATGTCACCATCAAGATATTCTCTAGAGTGATGTGAGAGGGGAGGGTAAATGCTGATTTTTCTGATTGTGACACATGGGGATAAGGCCTTGACCAGCATTTAAGAGCAGGTAAGGTGGTTGTTGAAACTGGAGGTTCTGCACATGTCAGGGGGGGACCTGCGGGGGGGAGGTGGCAGCTGGGTCCTCCTGAATATCAAATTCTCAAAAAATCCTCAACCATGGCTTCTTTTGACATGTGTTCTTTGAAAAAATCAGCATGTCTCTTTTCAACTCAAAAGTCTTTATCCCTGTTGACTCACCTTTACCATAAGATTTTCCCTTTTTCTCCTCCTGTAACTGCATTGTTGATGCCCAATCACTGCTTCTAGTAACAGTGAACTGTTACCTACCAAATACTTATGGTGCAGTAAAAAATATTTACCATGGGTAAAAAAAGTTACTGTAGGTAAAAAGTGATTTGTATTTACCATGTAGGTGAAAAATATTTACTGTAGGTAAAAAATATTTACTGTGGTAAAAAATATTTAATGTCGGTAAAAAGTGAAAACGGAGTATGCTGTGCTGTGAGTCCACACGAACATCCTCGTGTAAATTTCACTAGAAATTCACACCTAGAATGGGCTATTCTGTAAGATATAGGTTGTAGGCATGCATAAGAGCTCGTTCCCACGTATCTTCTGTCCATGGCACTTTTTACTCTTTGGTGCTTGTGAAGTAGATTTTTCTTCTCTTTCGAGATCCCTTGGACTAGAGTATCCTCATCTCCCCAACAACTGGCTGTGCCTTTATTGCATCTTCAGAAGGGGTCCTAAAAACCATGCATCAATATACATATACATATATGCATAAATACACACACAAACACACATATATACATGTGTGTGTATGTATGTATGTGTGTGTGTATGTATGTGTGTGTACATATACAAATATGTATAAATACACACACACAAACAGACATATATACATGTTTGTTTGTGTATGTATGTGTGTGTGTGTATATATATATGTATGTGTGTGTGTATGTATGTATGTATGTATGTATGTATGTATGTATGTATATATATATATATATATATATATATATATATATATATATATATATATATATATATATATATATATATATATATATATATATATATATATATGTATGTATGTATGTGTGTGTGTATGTATGTATGTATGTATTTAGGTACTCAAGAAGGGTATGATACTTATACTCTCAAATTTTCAAGGAACCTGATGTGTACACAAAAAGGGATTGTCCTACACTGCCTCAATGTCCAATCTCACATTTAACATAGCAACAACTAAGCTAAGTGGTTGGTATGGTATAGATTGTGTGCAATAAAATAGGCTCAAGCATGTAAATGGTTGAGTACAATCTTCTCTCTCAAAAAAGAACATGTCTTTGTAATTAGAGGATAGAGGGAGATAGAGATCAATGACATGCATGATTTTATGTCATAGCTTCAATTTTACACCACGTCCTTCAATTTAACATAATGGTGAAAACTCCTACAAAAATAAACAATTTAGCAACCATATTTTTCTTTCATTTCTATCACATTTTAAGATGAAAATGATGTGAGTGTGCATGAACAAATAGTGTGCACCGTTTCATACTAAGCTACTTATGAATTGTTGTGATTAGGTGATGATGTAAACCATTACTATGCTTGTTGTGAACATAGATAGAGATGCAAGTGAAGCATCTAGAGAGAATCATAGGTGTAAGGGTCAATCACATTCTTAATATTAAAATAAAGTCATCTCATCGCTTTGACACTTGAAGCTTTCCTAGTACATTGGAAACTATGAGCCCTTATCGTTTCATAACTCTACTCTTAGACATGAAAAGTTTTAAAATTACACAGTGTGGCAATTAAGGACCCTCATCTTTAAAAACTTTCTTTGCATCCTCCTTTTTAGTTTCACATATAGAAATTATTTGTAGTGATCGTATGCTGCAAGATATTCAACATAAACATTTTCACACATCTTCTTTTATTTAATGATAAAAAAATATGAGATATTTAAATACTTAAAGATTACTTTGGATCATAAACTGAGCATGACATTGTTGCCCATCCATCTATTCTATGGGTAAAATCAAAATGTACCCACGCATTTCTCAAGTCACCAGTTTCAGTTCTTTTCATCCGATTTACTAGATCAATCCCAGAACCTGGTCCTTTAGTGGACATTTTAAATAGGAAGCACTTGTCATCCTCTTCACCCTGTCCAGGAAATCTACTCCCATGAAAAAAAGGAAACATGCACTTTTTTTGAAGCAATAAAATATTATCATATCCATCCCCAATAACAGCACCTTGACTCTTTCTCTCCTTTGAAACAATTGAAGAAAACCTACACGATGCATCACAAGAAGGCTAAATTTATAATAGTTAAAAAATTAACAAATTCAAGGAACCAAATTGAGTTTTCTTACCCTTTGGTTTGAACCAGTGGCATCATTTCTTCCAAAAAATCATTGAATTGTACATCGGATGTAGCTTCAGCTTCCTCACCAATCAAGGAGTGAAGAACAAGTTGTTGAGCCACCAACATTTGAATTTTTCTTGGGCCACCCTTTTCTATTTTTAGTACTGCACCTACCAGTTTCCGCACTCTTGAAATAGCAGCCCTAGAGGTTCCTGCCTTAACATTATGACAATGTTTACCAACATGTATTTCCAGTCGCGACATTGTACCATCTCTAGGCAAAACATAATAGATTTTGCAGGGACAAGCAGCAACACAAGTAACAACCTTCTGACAATAATGATAAGTTATTGTTGTATTCTCTTCCATTGCAAGGTAGTCCTTTTTCACCTGTCTGTCCAAATATCCATGAAAATCTCTACTATTGAATTCTTGTTCCTTAATATAATGAGGACACGTTGAATAATTACACTGCATGAATCCCAAACAGTGGCTTAGACGAATGTACTCACGTGCTTGCCTTTGTCCTTCTTGTCTTATTCGTTCATTTCCTGGCTGGGGAGCCCTTACACCTTGAACCAGATTGATGGACAGGCTCTCTAGTTGATTGGTGATTTGTTGAAGTAATTCTTGTTGAGAGGACTCTTGGTCTGTTGCTCCTGTCCCTGCTACTACCCTTGCCGTAGGTTGAGCTAGCGGTGGAGGCTCCATTCCCCCTTGTAGTCGAGCTTGGAATTTTAACTTCCTATCCTTCTCCCTTGCATAAGTCATAGCTTTATCAAAGGTATCTGGGAATTTACCTTTTACCTTTTCTCGAAGGATGGGGTAAATCCCTGCCAAGAAACAGTCCTTCTTTAGGCATTATTGTGCCCTTTCTCCTTCACCTAGTGATGCACACCATTTCTCCCACAGGTTGGAAAACTTTCCTTCATAGCTTCTATAGTCATTGGGTGATGTTTGGCGTAGCTCTAAGAGCTGTCTCCATATCTCCTCTGGAGGCTCATGGCGGCGAAATTCTTCGATGAAGGCCATCTTTAAGGACTCCCAGTCTCTTCTTTCTTCAGGTGCCAAAGTTTGATACCATAATTTTGCACCTTCCCTCAAGACCAAAGGAAAGGCCCTTAACTTAGTAGCTTCATCATCCCTTCCCGATACCAGAAAGGCCATTTCCAAATTATCCAAAAAATCTAGAGCAACCTCCCCAGGCTTACCATAAAAATTAGGGAAGGCCATAAGTGAGAGAGTAAACAATTACACAAACAGCTCCAATTTATTTTAAAATAGAGTATGGTAATTACAATTTGGAGCTTTAGCACAACTTAGCTCAAAAGTCTCTCTCTCTCTCTCTCTCTCTCTCTCTCTCTCTCTCTCTCTCTCTCTCTCTCTACCACAATAGAAGTAGAGCACTCCTAAATTTGTTGAACAAGGGCTAGCACCTCATGAAAAACAATGTCTATGAGAAGCTCCCAAGCTTGGTATCAAAGAATGCTTTGCATCATCGTACATATATTTATTTTGTTAGAATCTTCAAGAGGTTGTGTAATGCATCACTTTTAGAAATGCAATAGAATATACATGTAGGAAGAGAGTATTGATATTGCTTCACTTGGAAGAGAAGATAGCCCTACAAGAATAGAAGCGATGTTTCTTTGGCCACACCAACACACGGTCACATACTAGTTCTTTATTGAGTGCCCATGGATCTTGAGGAGGTTGTAAAATTTGCAAAACGTGATAGAGAAGGGAGGAATTTCTATTTCAAGAGACTTCCTAGGAAAAAACAAGGTGAAGAGTCATAAAGGCCTACTTAATATAAGATCCATCATCAGGGGGAATGAGAGTTATGGGAGCGGGTATGAATGAGTGCTTACAATCACGTCATTTTTTTGTACTTTAATATAAAATTTTATTGTCCATTATACACACATAATCACAAATGTCTTATATGTTACGGAGGGCCCCACTTTAACGACAAATTGAAAGGCTCACATTGGCATTTCTAAAACAAAATAAAATGAAAAGGAATAAAGGAACCCATTGCCAAACTTTAGAAACTTTAATGTTTTCTTCGTAGGAAAACGTAGGTCTAATAGACATAAGATTAAATCTAATTTTAAAAACTTTGTAATTCTCACATTTTGTGAAAATTTTATATATGTATAAAAACATTACAAGGGTCCGTTGCCAAACTAGACAAAAGAAATTTTTACGTTTTCATGCAAAAAGGTAGGTCTAATAGGCATAGGATATAATAAAATTAAAATAATTGGAAATTCTCATGTACTGTAAAAAACATTTATATGTAAGAAAGATAATAAAATAAAAAGATAAATTAAAAATTTAAACAAAAAAATATTTTAACTCCTTTTCATTAAAAAAATAGATTTAATAAGCATAGAAAATAATGCTCCTTTTATTAAAAAAAATTAGTGACATGAAATTTTTTGAAGTTCTTTTCTAATACTCTCTCAAAAAGAGAGTTGAGATAAATTTTCTCAAGCTCTTAAATGAAAGGACCCTTTATTAACTCCTCACATCATAGAATCAAATTTGCTCTTTCTATTCTCATTAGATTGAATCTTCGTAGATCCCACTTCAACTTAGTAATTCAAGCTTGACACGTCTCAAATAAGCACCACGCTGTGAGCAGCATCGATCTCATGACCTCACCAAGCAAGAGAGAAATCTTTGGGCTAAGCCACTCCACTTGTGAGCTATTTGTTGAGCATAACGCAAGCGCAAATATATTTAAAAAGGAAATAATCTTCTCCTAGCTCTATGACGTAGCCTCTCTTGCCAACCCTCAAGTCACTCTCCCATCTCCAACTGATTGGTTTTCCACCATTTTTATTTCCCTCTGATGTTGATTGTTATTTCCACCCTTCACCAAAGCATTATCTCACTTAGATTCTTACTAAAAGAATCAACCAAAATTATATGCACATATTCCTATCCTTTATTCTCTAAAGTCTTTTTCAAGCATGCCCCAAAACCCTCATGTCACTCTCTCATCTCCAATTGACTCGTTGCCCACCATTTTTTATCTCCCTTTAATGTTGCTTGGTATTTCCTCCCTGCGACAAAGAGATATCTTACTTAGATTCTTCCTAAAATAATCAACCAATAGTATGCACATATTCCTATCCTTCATTCTCTAAAGTCTTCTTCAAGCATGCCCCAAAAGTTAATGTAGGCTTTAGAGAATAGCATTTGAAAGGCTAAGACTTTTAAAGCTCTTCATAAAACTTGTCTAGCAAAGAAATTTGAAAGATCTTCACCCTTGGGGTGTTAAGGCCTTTAGGAGGCCAATAAGTGAGAGAGACTTTGTGCCCATGGAGTGGTGAAGTTGAGATAAGCGGCTGGTGTCACCGATTACCAAGATGTGAGTGCGCAAATGCGATGCGTGGATGTATGCATGTGCGGAGAGTGAGAAGGGGGGAGAGAGAGAGAGAGAGAGACAGTACACAGGATGTGGAGTGGAGCTCTCAAATCTCACTGTGTGAGCACAATGCGAGAATGAGTGAGAGCTCCTTATTCTTTGTATGTATAAAGAATAAGGAGATAAATGTGGGTAACCGGACACTGGCCGACAGACACGGGCAAAGCACAGTGAGGCACACCGCCTTTACCTAACATTCTCCGAGTAAAGGCTGTGTGCCGATAAATGGTGAGAAGACTAACCTACAACTAGTATATACAAGAGGTGAGAGAAGACGGCTCTAAACCTATGCCCATTGGCTCACTCTATAACCACTCTAGTGTAGATGCAACATGCATACCACTAGGGCTAGTGCTATGATGACACTCCTTCGAGTGACGACCTGCATGGCTCCACAATGCACAATGCCAGTGTCAAACATCGCACGAGTGACAACTCCCACTGCAAATGCACCAACCGCATAAGCAAGATCAGGTCTCACGACCAAAAGGTCAGACATGAGAGACCCGAAAGCCGCCGAAACATGCACTATGTGTGCCAACCTATCCCTGTCAACAAAACAAAATCCACGCCTAGAACAAAACGTTTTGGCGGATGTGAGACTCTTTGAGATCTCCACGACTGATCAGAACTCGTACTAGCCTCTGTAGTAAGTGGCTCGGGAGCTGTCTGGACAGGAGGTGATGCATCAAAAAATGTCACTTTCCGGGATTCAACCTCTTTCAGTGGCTGTCTATACATCTTAGTCTCATTAAAGTCAACATCACTGCTATGGATCACTGATCAACTTTTTGGATCCCATAAACAATAGCCAAATTGACCATCTACACCATAGCCAATGAAGATGCATTTCTTGGACTTAGGATCTAGCTTAGCACGCAACTCCTTGGGTACATGTGCATAAGCTTCACAGCTAAATGTGCGGAGTTTTTCATAAGACAATTTATGTCCTGACCATAGCTCCAAAGGTAAATGAAACTGTAATGAAGCATGCGGTGATCTATTGATCAAGTACACGACTGTGTATAATGCTTCAGCCCAAAATGCTTGCAGTAAATTAGCATGTGATAGCATAGACATAATCTGATCTTTATACCCCTGCACAAAATGGGGGATTTAACATTTGCGAGTTTTTCATTTCAAGTTTTTTTGACAATTTTAGCAATCTTTAGAGTTTTTTTAACCAAATATGTGTCATAGCATAAAGTATCTATTTAATGTAATTTTCAATCGTCATAAGACTCCATATATGTGTGGTTGACGGAGAGAGAAAGTATAAATTCTAGAGAGATGGTATTTATGCGAGTTACCATTGGAACAAGAGATCATAAATCCTTGAGAGAGAGAGAGAGAGTGACTTCTCTTCTAGAGAGAGAAAGTAAAATCATAGAGTTGTATATCACTACGCAGAGAAAGAGAGAGAGAGAGAGAGAGAGAGAGAGAGACCGAGAGGGCATAACGACGGAAAAAATGTAAACAAATAAAATCACCATTTCACAACTCATGCCATTAGAGTCAAATATGCTCGCAACACATGTGGTCAGAGTCAAATAATCCACAGCATATAAACATGCGATGAAGTAAAAAATCATGCAAAATAGAGACAATACTATTTTTCCCAAGCAATTGCTTTTTGAAACAACATAAGTTTGAGGATGTAAGTACATTCGCAAAACTACCACAGGATAAGATCAAAATTAGAGTACAAAAAAAGATAGTCGCCATAAATGTAATGGTCACTCTAAAAGGCAAGTAATTTGCTCCCAAATAGCTTGCAAGATGCTTCATATCTTTTGCTTGAAATTTGAAATCCTTTGCTGCATAAACAATGTTTTTTCAAGATAAATAATCACAAGTATAATAAACCAAAATAAATACAGAAAAACACTTTCATATCATAGATCAATATTCTAGTTGAGTGAAAGAATCATACCAAACCAGTTGTAAATAAATGGAGGGAGAAATCATCCTTGGTTGTCCAAGAATAAAAGCGATGTCCATTGGTGAGAGGGTTGGCTGATGAATAATCATGTGCTCCTTAGGTTCAAGTCCGAGCACTTTTGTGTACACATAGTACATATGTTTGCATGCCAAAAAGGATTTGTTGGTATTCTCTCGCTTCTGAAAATCAGGACACGTGCATGCTGGACTCTGTTTTATATGAATCTCATAACTATTTTCAGTGAGAACTCGGAAAATTACATGCTCTTGAGACCTTTTCACTTCATCCAAAAATATAATTGTCATACTATTACATGCTTCCAATTTCTTCATGGCCTCTTTAGAGATTCCATGCCTCCACTTTTTCTTCCTCGAGCTGCCACCACCTTCTTTGCAGTCGCCAGCAAGAGGTTGTGGATTTACCATTGAATTCTCTGTCCGAAATCCACTCTGATGCAGCGCGGCAAGTTCCTATGTGGAGATATCTGTCCCTCTTGCTACTTGCCAAACATTTGGAGCAGGAGGTAAATCTTTGACTTGTCTTTTGATTGATTGGGTATGCAAAATATCATGATTAAAAAACCATAACCATTGCTCGATTGTTTAACCCTTGAACATTCTTTCGGACCATATACATGGAGCAACAAGACCAATTGAGCGACTATGCAAGATATTGTCACAATTTTTTCTCCCTACTGTTTCAAAACATTTTCTTTGACTTTGAATGGGCATTCTCCTGAGGGCCCACTGAGTGCGTGGCACATCACTCTCAAACACATTGTTTGTTTTAGATGACAAAGGTGTGTTTGTTTCTTTTTGAGATCCAATATCATCATCACTGTCACTAATTTGCAGCGGAATGTTAGAAATACCTGGTCCTTGGGTATCAAACTTGATTTTTTTTGGTCGACCGCGATGGTTTCGTTGCTTAGATTCCATGACATATTCCGGCCGATGGGAGCTACTTGTTCCTGTTCTGCCCCTCTTTTTGCGTTGTACTGTTTCTTTGTCTCCATGCAAAATTGGCTGCGCATACATGGGAGTCCCTGCAACAGCCTCGTGTAATAGATGGGCCACGTTGGTTGGAGTTGGAGTTTGCTAAGATTCAACTCGAGAAAGCAAGGTCTCCATTGTGGGACCCGTTCCTATATAACGCCCAGTAGTATATCCCAAACGCTTTGCACATTGAATATATGAGTTTATAACATCTGTTACACATGCATCATACAAGGATATTTTTCCCTTTCCACCTTCCCCTGCTAACCAACTGGCATGTACACTTTCTGATAAATTAACATTGGGAATTTGTGCCCGCTCCCATGGACTTAGACCACCCTATGAAATGCAAAAAAACATGAATTAAAATTTATAAATTTCATGTATGAAAAGAATTTTTTCTAAAAATATAGATTGTCATAAAGGTACTTACATCTGTTCCAATTCCTCCCCAGTGTGCAATTCGTTGCTCCCACCATTTAAACCATCTGCTCACTCTTGTGATGCTCTCTGTAGATAGATGTTGTCTCCTCCACTTTTGAATTGAAAGTGCCTTTTGAGATGCAAGCACAATGGTCTTACAAGCTCTCCAGTCCTCACACATATCAATGTGTTGATTTGTTAGATGTTGAGGTATCCACTTTTTAGCATATTTGTGGAGACTCTGCTCCCAATGAAATAGGCATGATCGTTCACGTCCCTCCATGATATTATCTGGCCCGCCATTGAAGACTGTTCGAATAGCATTCCAATTTGCACCAGCTTCATCAGACATAAAACCTGCAAAGTCAGTTGCACCATGTCCGTACTTTTCCATTGTTGAATTAAGGCTCTCCCAAAAAATAACTTGAGTCTTTGCATCCTCCTTTTTAGTTTCACATATAGAAATTATTTGTAGTGATCGTATGCTGCAAGATATTCAACATAAACATTTTCACACATCTTCTTTTATTTAATGATAAAAAAATATGAGATATTTAAATACTTAAAGATTACTTTGGATCATAAACTGAGCATGACATTGTTGCCCATCCATCTATTCTATGGGTAAAATCAAAATGTACCCACGCATTTCTCAAGTCACCAGTTTCAGTTCTTTTCATCCGATTTACTAGATCAATCCCAGAACCTGGTCCTTTAGTGGACATTTTAAATAGGAAGCACTTGTCATCCTCTTCACCCTGTCCAGGAAATCTACTCCCATGAAAAAAAGGAAACATGCACTTTTTTTGAAGCAATAAAATATTATCATATCCATCCCCAATAACAGCACCTTGACTCTTTCTCTCCTTTGAAACAATTGAAGAAAACCTACACAATGCATCACAAGAAGGCTAAATTTATAATAGTTAAAAAATTAACAAATTCAAGGAACCAAATTGAGTTTTCTTACCCTTTGGTTTGAACCAGTGGCATCATTTCTTCCAAAAAATCATTGAATTGTACATCGGATGTAGCTTCAGCTTCCTCACCAATCAAGGAGTGAAGAACAAGTTGTTGAGCCACCAACATTTGAATTTTTCTTGGGCCACCCTTTTCTATTTTTAGTACTGCACCTACCAGTTTCCGCACTCTTGAAATAGCAGCCCTAGAGGTTCCTGCCTTAACATTATGACAATGTTTACCAACATGTATTTCCAGTCGCGACATTGTACCATCTCTAGGCAAAACATAATAGATTTTGCAGGGACAAGCAGCAACACAAGTAACAACCTTCTGACAATAATGATAAGTTATTGTTGTATTCTCTTCCATTGCAAGGTAGTCCTTTTTCACCTGTCTGTCCAAATATCCATGAAAATCTCTACTATTGAATTCTTGTTCCTTAATATAATGAGGACACGTTGAATAATTACACTGCATGAATCCCAAACAGTGGCTTAGACGAATGTACTCACGTGCTTGCCTTTGTCCTTCTTGTCTTATTCGTTCATTTCCTGGCTGGGGAGCCCTTACACCTTGAACCAGATTGATGGACAGGCTCTCTAGTTGATTGGTGATTTGTTGAAGTAATTCTTGTTGAGAGGACTCTTGGTCTGTTGCTCCTGTCCCTGCTACTACCCTTGCCGTAGGTTGAGCTAGCGGTGGAGGCTCCATTCCCCCTTGTAGTCGAGCTTGGAATTTTAACTTCCTATCCTTCTCCCTTGCATAAGTCATAGCTTTATCAAAGGTATCTGGGAATTTACCTTTTACCTTTTCTCGAAGGATGGGGTAAATCCCTGCCAAGAAACAGTCCTTCTTTAGGCATTATTGTGCCCTTTCTCCTTCACCTAGTGATGCACACCATTTCTCCCACAGGTTGGAAAACTTTCCTTCATAGCTTCTATAGTCATTGGGTGATGTTTGGCGTAGCTCTAAGAGCTGTCTCCATATCTCCTCTGGAGGCTCATGGCGGCGAAATTCTTCGATGAAGGCCATCTTTAAGGACTCCCAGTCTCTTCTTTCTTCAGGTGCCAAAGTTTGATACCATAATTTTGCACCTTCCCTCAAGACCAAAGGAAAGGCCCTTAACTTAGTAGCTTCATCATCCCTTCCCGATACCAGAAAGGCCATTTCCAAATTATCCAAAAAATCTAGAGCAACCTCCCCAGGCTTACCATAAAAATTAGGGAAGGCCATAAGTGAGAGAGTAAACAATTACACAAACAGCTCCAATTTATTTTAAAATAGAGTATGGTAATTACAATTTGGAGCTTTAGCACAACTTAGCTCAAAAGTCTCTCTCTCTCTCTCTCTCTCTCTCTCTCTCTCTCTCTCTCTCTCTCTACCACAATAGAAGTAGAGCACTCCTAAATTTGTTGAACAAGGGCTAGCACCTCATGAAAAACAATGTCTATGAGAAGCTCCCAAGCTTGGTATCAAAGAATGCTTTGCATCATCGTACATATATTTATTTTGTTAGAATCTTCAAGAGGTTGTGTAATGCATCACTTTTAGAAATGCAATAGAATATACATGTAGGAAGAGAGTATTGATATTGCTTCACTTGGAAGAGAAGATAGCCCTACAAGAATAGAAGCGATGTTTCTTTGGCCACACCAACACACGGTCACATACTAGTTCTTTATTGAGTGCCCATGGATCTTGAGGAGGTTGTAAAATTTGCAAAACGTGATAGAGAAGGGAGGAATTTCTATTTCAAGAGACTTCCTAGGAAAAAACAAGGTGAAGAGTCATAAAGGCCTACTTAATATAAGATCCATCATCAGGGGGAATGAGAGTTATGGGAGCGGGTATGAATGAGTGCTTACAATCACGTCATTTTTTTGTACTTTAATATAAAATTTTATTGTCCATTATACACACATAATCACAAATGTCTTATATGTTACGGAGGGCCCCACTTTAACGACAAATTGAAAGGCTCACATTGGCATTTCTAAAACAAAATAAAATGAAAAGGAATAAAGGAACCCATTGCCAAACTTTAGAAACTTTAATGTTTTCTTCGTAGGAAAACGTAGGTCTAATAGACATAAGATTAAATCTAATTTTAAAAACTTTGTAATTCTCACATTTTGTGAAAATTTTATATATGTATAAAAACATTACAAGGGTCCGTTGCCAAACTAGACAAAAGAAATTTTTACGTTTTCATACAAAAAGGTAGGTCTAACAGGCATAGGATATAATAAAATTAAAATAATTGGAAATTCTCATGTACTGTAAAAAACATTTATATGTAAGAAAGATAATAAAATAAAAAGATACATTAAAAATTTAAACAAAAAAATATTTTAACTCCTTTTCATTAAAAAAATAGATTTAATAAGCATAGAAAATAATGCTCCTTTTATTAAAAAAAATTAGTGACATGAAATTTTTTGAAGTTCTTTTCTAATACTCTCTCAAAAAGAGAGTTGAGATAAATTTTCTCAAGCTCTTAAATGAAAGGACCCTTTATTAACTCCTCACATCATAGAATCAAATTTGCTCTTTCTATTCTCATTAGATTGAATCTTCGTAGATCCCACTTCAACTTAGTAATTCAAGCTTGACACGTCTCAAATAAGCACCACGCTGTGAGCAGCATCGATCTCATGACCTCACCAAGCAAGAGAGAAATCTTTGGGCTAAGCCACTCCACTTGTGACCTATTTGTTGAGCATAACGCAAGCGCAAATATATTTAAAAAGGAAATAATATTCTCCTAGCTCTACGACGTAGCCTCTCTTGCCAACCCTCAAGTCACTCTCCCATCTCCAACTGATTGGTTTTCCACCATTTTTATTTCCCTCTGATGTTGATTGTTATTTCCACCCTTCACCAAAGCATTATCTCACTTAGATTCTTACTAAAAGAATCAACCAAAATTATATGCACATATTCCTATCCTTTATTCTCTAAAGTCTTTTTCAAGCATGCCCCAAAACCCTCATGTCACTCTCTCATCTCCAATTGACTCGTTGCCCACCATTTTTTATCTCCCTTTAATGTTGCTTGGTATTTCCTCCCTGTGACAAAGAGATATCTTACTTAGATTCTTCCTAAAATAATCAACCAATAGTATGCACATATTCCTATCCTTCATTCTCTAAAGTCTTCTTCAAGCATGCCCCAAAAGTTAATGTAGGCTTTAGAGAATAGCATTTGAAAGGCTAAGACTTTTAAAGCTCTTCATAAAACTTGTCTAGCAAAGAAATTTGAAAGATCTTCACCCTTGGGGTGTTAAGGCCTTTAGGAGGCCAATAAGTGAGAGAGACTTTGTGCCCATGGAGTGGTGAAGTTGAAATAAGCGGCTGGTGTCACCGATTACCAAGATGTGAGTGCGCAAATGCGATGCGTGGATGTATGCATGTGCGGAGAGTGAGAAGGGGGGAGAGAGAGAGAGAGAGAGACAGTACACAGGATGTGGAGTGGAGCTCTCAAATCTCACTGTGTGAGCACAATGCGAGAATGAGTGAGAGCTCCTTATTCTTTGTATGTATAAAGAATAAGGAGATAAATGTGGGTAACCGGACATTGGCCGACAGACACGGGCAAGGCACAGTGAGGCACACCGCCTTTACCTAACATTCTCCGAGTAAAGGCTGTGTGCCGATAAATGGTGAGAAGACTAACCTACAACTAGTATATACAAGAGGTGAGAGAAGACGGCTCTAAACCTATGCCCATTGGCTCACTCTATAACCACTCTAGTGTAGATGCAACATGCATACCACTAGGGCTAGTGCTATGATGACACTCCTTCGAGTGACGACCTGCATGGCTCCACAATGCACAATGCCAGTGTCAAACATCGCACGACTGACAACTCCCACTGCAAATGCACCAACCGCATAAGCAAGATCGGGTCTCACGAACAAAAGGTCAGACATGAGAGACCCGAAAGCCGCCGAAACATGCACTATGTGTGCCAACCTATCCCAGTCAGCAAAACAAAATCCACGCCTAGAACAAAACGTTTTGGCGGATGTGAGACTCTTTGAGATCTCCATGACTGATCAGAACTCGTACTAGCCTCTGTAGTAAGTGGCTCGAGAGCTATCTGGACAGGAGGTGATGCATCAAAAAATGTCACTTTCCGGGATTCAACCTCTTTCAGTGGCTGTCTATACATCTTAGTCTCATTAAAGTCAACATCACTGCTATGGATCACTGATCAACTTTTTGGATCCCATAAACAATAGCCAAATTGACCATCTACACCATAGCCAATGAAGATGCATTTCTTGGACTTAGGATCTAGCTTAGCACGCAACTCCTTGGGTACATGTGCATAAGCTTCACAGCCAAATGTGCGGAGTTTTTCATAAGACAATTTATGTCCTGACCATAGCTCCAAAGGTAAATGAAACTGTAATGAAGCATGCGGTGATCTATTGATCAAGTACACGACTGTGTATAATGCTTCAGCCCAAAATGCTTGCAGTAAATTAGCATGTGATAGCATAGACATAATCTGATCTTTATACCCTTGCACAAAATGGGGGATTTAACATTTGCGAGTTTTTCATTTCAAGTTTTTTTGACAATTTTTGCAATCTTTAGAGTTTTTTTAACCAAATATGTGTCATAGCATAAAGTATCTATTTAATGTAATTTTCAATCGTCATAAGACTCCATATATGTGTGGTTGACGGAGAGAGAAAGTATAAATTCTAGAGAGATAGTATTTATGCGAGTTACCATTGGAACAAGAGATCATAAATCCAATAGAATCTAAATATGTAGAATTTTTTTGGAGAAAATAAGGAAAAAGGACCATTTTTCCCAAAGGAAAACTTTCAAAATCTTTCTAATATCCATTAGAGAACGAGATATGGTCTAGATGTAGTGTGGATGTTCGTGTAGGAAAGGACATATAAAATTGTGTAGTTGATCCATTAGGAGTACCTATTGATGGAAAAGGTGGGGTAGTCTTAGCTCATATGCGGTCAAAAGAGGCATACATGGCTAAAGTGTTAGTCTCTCACCTATCTATGTGTGACTCCGAAGCTCCCACAATCTCAGGATGGTGCTATCTAAGTGCGTCTATCTTCAAATGCACCAGTTGATATTGTGAAATGTGGTGAATAAAATTGAGTCACTTTGCATATCTCCTTTGTTTCATGTTAGAGCTCGAGTTGGAGGAAGATGCATCTGTACTATCTAAACTTCTTATGTTTTTCTCACTTCCGAAGGTCATGGCTGCTAATAAAAAGGGTCCGATGTTTATTGCCTTTTTGCATATACACCGTGAATACACACGGTAATTGGCCTCCACATCATTGTCACCATCATCGCACCTGTTTGTGGGAACCAAAGTAATGCAAACTTCATCAACCCTAGACATCATTCCAAAACCACAATAGTGCTATCACCCACTGCCGAGTTCTTCAAAGCTCACTATGTTGAGATTGTGTTATCACGATCATTGTCGGAATGAGTGGATGGGCATACATTGACGCAAGTCACTGACCCGCTACTGTGCTGCTTTCAGTGTCATGTTGGAGTCTCTCTCTCTCTCTCTCTCTCTCTCTCTCTCTCTCTCTCTCATTACTCACCCCCTTTTGAGAAGTTTCTACTCACACGTACACATTGGCATCCATTGTATATAATAAAGTGGTCATTGGTCTCTATCATTAGTCACCCCTTTTGAGAAGTTTCTACTCACATGTACACATTGGCATCCATTATATATAATAAACTGGTCTGGTCTCTATCATTAGTCACCCTTTTTGAGAAGTTTCTACTCACATGTACACATTGGCATCCATTATATATAATAAACTGGTCATTGGTCTTAAAAGAGAGAGAGAGAGAGAGAGAGAGAGAAGCTTGATCAACTTTAACAAGAAGCCTTGCAGCCATTGAAGCAATCACAGGAGCAGGCCAACACTTTGGATGCAGCAAATCCACCTCCTCCTTCTCCTCCTCCTCCTCCTCCATCTCTGCCTCCACAGCCACCACCATCACCACCTCCTCCCCAGCCGCCGCCTCAGCTGCCATACCGAGGCCCGTACCCCTACTGTTATACCCATACCCTCGCTTGTACCCATGCTTGCACCCTACGTAGCCACGCCCGCTTCTGCCTCCTTAGAAGGCCTGCACACAAGAAGTTGGCACTGCAGCAGAGAGTTTGCACAGTAACCGCCCACGCTAGCCTTACATATGCATGTTGACTTCTGAGCCTCATTGGCGCCCTCCACGTACACACACACTCACACAACAAACACACACACATGCAGTTGCATCTGCAATCGAACATCAATGGAGTACATCACAATGCTCCATTTACTAAGCAGCATCTACGTAAAGGACGTATGGGCCATGGCTTGACCAGTTGGGGAGTTTTTTTTTTCCACACACAGAGATCACGCGTCAGGACTGGGACAGGAGGCACGACAGCAAAATTTTCGGTTGGCCCAGAACCGGATCTGTTTCCAGGGTTCTATTGGCGATCGTTGTGATACCGACTGTTGCGGCTGCTGGCCAGGTTGGGCTCCATAACTGCCATGATCGACGGGTGCTCCATCAACTTGGCGCGGTTCTCTCTCTCTCTCTCTAGCACCGCGCGTCGGCGCACGCCCTTGAAGGGAGTTCAAGTCTTGAGAAAACACACCACTCTCATCGATCTTTACGGTCTCTTAGGATAGTTTCCTACGAAGTTAAAACTTCTTGTTCTTCTTGTTCCTTGGTTTCAATGGCCTGCAATTGCTTAAGGATGGATTTGTGGATGTCTTGAGCATTGATGACTAAGCCATCAAGGCTTACCTCCTCCTTGCTGTTAGTGTAAGTAGAAGACACAAGGGGAGGGGTCTTGTGTGTACGATGCTTGATGAGATTTTGGCACTTGGGGTTGCTGGATTTGCGCTAGAAACTCCATGACTGATGCAGACCTCACATCGAAGGCGTTGAACTCGATCTTCATCTTGCTTAGATGCTTGAATATCTCTCTCTCTCTCTCTCTCTCTCTCTCTCTCTCTCAGCGTACGACGTTGGCGTGCACCTTTTGAAGGTTTTCACACCAAATTACACTACATTTCTCTAAAATTTGAAGGTTTTCTTACCCTCAAATCTAAAATTTAGTGGTAAATCTCAAAATTTTAGGTGGGATCACACTTAACCTAGGTTTTATGAGCATTAACTGTAAATGAATCATCTTATGTCCTGTGGAAACCAAAGCTCTCTCACAAATCTTGCCCACTCTCAAGGTACTATTTTCCTTTTACACGGACCAAGTGCTCCACAAAACTAAGGAAACAAAATTCACAGTTGAGACATTTTATTGGGTCAAAGTAATTTCAATTGATGGATTGGACATAATTTATTTATTTTTTTAAAAATAAAATATTTTAGCGTCTTCAAAGTTAAGAATCTCGCATTTTAAAAATTGGTTTATATTTTTATATATTTTAGTGTCTTTAAAATTTAGGATCAATAAAGCATTTAGTGTTTCAAATGATTTAGAACCCCAATAACCCATCTTGAGCGAGTCTGCAATCAAAGATGATTAGATACATAACCATTTATGGACCAGAGCATGGCCACAAGCTTATTTATATGAATTTGTTGCGGCAGATATGGCAATGGTCATGCTTCCGAGTGTTAAGCGTAATTCTACCTTAAAGGGGCAAAGACGAGCAATGCCCGTGGTATGCAAGTCCTTGCCTAGAGATTATTAAAGCAATGATCTGTTGCCTTGGATGCTAGAAATTTGGTCAGTTTCACCCATTCATCGATAGCAAAAATGGGTTTACAAAGTCGATGATAGAAATGGGTTTGCAAAGTCAATGTAAGATGAAGTGTTTTGGGATTCTACAAAATCAAATAAGCAAATGTGTGCAATTAATTAATGATGGCTTACATGATATTAAGCCCCGGGTTGTCACACCATGTTTTTGGGGTTGCAAAAAATACATCGCATCCGGTTTGAGCCCCATGGGGGTTGTGGAGGATTATGTTTGGTTTTACATTTACTTTGCTACACTATCCTTTCTAGAGTCACTATTGAAGTCTTGATCTTGCTTTTTTATTTTATATACTCGCTTGGTTACTTGTTCGCTCGGAAGTACTCGCTCGAGGATTGGGATTCATCTCATATGTGTATGCACACATGAGTTCCATGTGAACTGCTATCCACCTAACAAGTGTGTGTGTGTGTGTGTGTGTGTGTGTGTGTGTGTGTGTGTGTGTGTGTGTGTGTGTGTGTGTGAGAGAGAGAGAGAGAGAGAGAGAGAGGTTGGGGGGGGGGGGGGGGGGGGAGGGGGAGGATAAAAATTTTGAATGTCATAGTTACTGTACTAGAACAACAACAAGAGGCTTCAAGACCCATGAAATAAATCTTCAATATAACAATCACACACACACACACACACACACACACATATGTATATATATATATATATGTGTGTGTGTGTGTGTATACATATATGATAGCGGGAAAAAGAGCAGTGCAATCGGGTGGCCTCTGTACTCGTGCACACTCCACAAACCACGCCTCATGCAAACAAGCAAAGAACAAAACAAAGGGGGCACCACCCTAAATTTAGAGGTTTAGGGACCTCACACATAGTGCACATAGGCAAGTGAGACTTCTGGCATTATGATGGCATCAAAACATATGGCGACACACATAGAAACGAAGCTTAGGGACCTTATGTAGCATATATACACAAGACATCAGCTTAACAATACAACGGCATCTGATCATACATAACAAGGATATAGAGAAGCAAGCCAAGGATGGCATAATCCCTTGTCAAAAAAACAATCAACTCAGCAAGTAGGTATGATCCTACTAGCAACACATCAATACCTTAGAGAATGATGGCGAGGATGGTGGCCATGGAGCATGAGAGAAGACTCCTTATTTAGGTTTTAGGGCTAGTAATGTAGCATACTAGAGGGAGAGAGAGAGAGGGAGAGAGAGTAGAGCTCCATCCATAGCTCCTCGTTGTGAGCAATGTCGTCATAGCTTCATCGCTTGGTGAAGTGGGTGAAGTGTTGGTTTTGAGTGAGAGAAGGCCTCCTTATATAGGTTTCTGAGAGGGTTTAGGATTAGGGATAAACATGCTTAAATCCGCTGATTGGGGTTACTTTTTTCTTAGGGTGGTCAACAGATTGAGGTCACCTGATATGTCACCATCAAGATATTCTCTAGAGTGATGTGAGAGGGGAGGGTAAATGCTGATTTTTCTGATTGTGACACATGGGGATAAGGCCTTGACCAGCATTTAAGAGCAGGTAAGGTGGCTGTTGAAACTGGAGGTTCTGCACATGTCAGGGGGGGACCTGCGGGGGGGAGGTGGCAGTTGGGTCCTCCTGAATATCAAATTCTCAAAAAATCCTCAACCATGGCTTCTTTTGACATGTGTTCTTTGAAAAAATCAGCATGTCTCTTTTCAACTCAAAAGTCTTTATCCCTGTTGACTCACCTTTACCATAAGATTTTCCCCTTTTCTCCTCCTATAACTGCATTGTTGATGCCCAATCACTGCTTCTAGTAACAGTGAACTGTTACCTACCAAATACTTATGGTGCAGTAAAAAATATTTACCATGGGTAAAAAAAGTTACTGTAGGTAAAAAGTGATTTGTATTTACCATGTAGGTGAAAAATATTTACTGTAGGTAAAAAATATTTACTGTGGTAAAAAATATTTAATGTCGGTAAAAAGTGAAAACGGAGTATGCTGTGCTGTGAGTCCACACGAACATCCTCGTGTAAATTTCACTAGAAATTCACACCTAGAATGGGCTATTCTGTAAGATATAGGTTGTAGGCATGCATAAGAGCTCGTTCCCACGTATCTTCTGTCCATGGCACTTTTTACTCTTTGGTGCTTGTGAAGTAGATTTTTCTTCTCTTTCGAGATCCCTTGGACTAGAGTATCCTCATCTCCCCAACAACTGGCTGTGCCTTTATTGCATCTTCAGAAGGGGTCCTAAAAACCATGCATCAATATACATATACATATATGCATAAATACACACACAAACACACATATATACATGTGTGTGTATGTATGTATGTGTGTGTGTATGTATGTGTGTGTATGTATGTATGTGTGTGTACATATACAAATATGTATAAATACACACACACAAACAGACATATATACATGTTTGTTTGTGTATGTATGTGTGTGTGTGTATATATATATGTATGTGTGTGTGTATGTATGTATGTATGTATGTATATATATATATATATATATATATATATATATGTATGTATGTATGTGTGTGTGTATGTATGTATGTATGTATTTATGTACTCAAAAAGGGTATGATACTTATACTCTCAAATTTTCAAGGAACCTGATGTGTACACAAAAAGGGATTGTCCTACACTGCCTCAATGTCCAATCTCACATTTAACATAGCAACAACTAAGCTAAGTGGTTGGTATGGTATAGATTGTGTGCAATAAAATAGGCTCAAGCATGTAAATGGTTGAGTACAATCTTCTCTCTCAAAAAAGAACATGTCTTTGTAATTAGAGGATAGAGGGAGATAGAGATCAATGACATGCATGATTTTATGTCATAGCTTCAATTTTACACCACGTCCTTCAATTTAACATAATGGTGAAAACTCCTACAAAAATAAACAATTTAGCAACCATATTTTTCTTTCATTTCTATCACATTTTAAGATGAAAATGATGTGAGTGTGCATGAACAAATAGTGTGCACCGTTTCATACTAAGCTACTTATGAATTGTTGTGATTAGGTGATGATGTAAACCATTACTATGCTTGTTGTGAACATAGATAGAGATGCAAGTGAAGCATCTAGAGAGAATCATAGGTGTAAGGGTCAATCACATTCTTAATATTAAAATAAAGTCATCTCATCGCTTTGACACTTGAAGCTTTCCTAGTACATTGGAAACTATGAGCCCTTATCGTTTCATAACTCTACTCTTAGACATGAAAAGTTTTAAAATTACACAGTGTGGCAATTAAGGACCCTCATCTTTAAAAACTTTCTTGCTTACCCAGTTCGTACTTCTTGACTTGGTAGCATCTTTGTCAAGCCTAAGTAGACCAAGGGAAATATATATTATTGAAACCAATTCTAGAACCCACTCCATTTTCAAAACAAACATTATTGTTACATTGTTCTTAGTCAGCTGTCATCTGTTCACACCATGCTAACTTACCTAATCTGTATAATCAACGTTGGTAGAAATGTTAGACCAAGATACACCAGGAGGAGGACTCTCTCTCTCTCTCTCTCTCTCTCTCTCTCTCTCTCTCTCTCTCTCTCTACCACAATAGAAGTAGAGCACTCCTAAATTTGTTGAACAAGGGCTAGCACCTCATGAAAAACAATGTCTATGAGAAGCTCCCAAGCTTGGTATCAAAGAATGCTTTGCATCATCGTACATATATTTATTTTGTTAGAATCTTCAAGAGGTTGTGTAATGCATCACTTTTAGAAATGCAATAGAATATACATGTAGGAAGAGAGTATTGATATTGCTTCACTTGGAAGAGAAGATAGCCCTACAAGAATAGAAGCGATGTTTCTTTGGCCACACCAACACACGGTCACATACTAGTTCTTTATTGAGTGCCCATGGATCTTGAGGAGGTTGTAAAATTTGCAAAACGTGATAGAGAAGGGAGGAATTTCTATTTCAAGAGACTTCCTAGGAAAAAACAAGGTGAAGAGTCATAAAGGCCTACTTAATATAAGATCCATCATCAGGGGAATGAGAGTTATGGGAGCGGGTATGAATGAGTGCTTACAATCACGTCATTTTTTTGTACTTTAATATAAAATTTTATTGTCCATTATACACACATAATCACAAATGTCTTATATGTTACGGAGGGCCCCACTTTAACGACAAATTGAAAGGCTCACATTGGCATTTCTAAAACAAAATAAAATGAAAAGGAATAAAGGAACCCATTGCCAAACTTTAGAAACTTTAATGTTTTCTTCGTAGGAAAACGTAGGTCTAATAGACATAAGATTAAATCTAATTTTAAAAACTTTGTAATTCTCACATTTTGTGAAAATTTTATATATGTATAAAAACATTACAAGGGTCCGTTGCCAAACTAGACAAAAGAAATTTTTACGTTTTCATGCAAAAAGGTAGGTCTAATAGGCATAGGATATAATAAAATTAAAATAATTGGAAATTCTCATGTACTGTAAAAAACATTTATATGTAAGAAAGATAATAAAATAAAAAGATAAATTAAAAATTTAAACAAAAAAATATTTTAACTCCTTTTCATTAAAAAAATAGATTTAATAAGCATAGAAAATAATGCTCCTTTTATTAAAAAAAATTAGTGACATGAAATTTTTTGAAGTTCTTTTCTAATACTCTCTCAAAAAGAGAGTTGAGATAAATTTTCTCAAGCTCTTAAATGAAAGGACCCTTTATTAACTCCTCACATCATAGAATCAAATTTGCTCTTTCTATTCTCATTAGATTGAATCTTCGTAGATCCCACTTCAACTTAGTAATTCAAGCTTGACACGTCTCAAATAAGCACCACGCTGTGAGCAGCATCGATCTCATGACCTCACCAAGCAAGAGAGAAATCTTTGGGCTAAGCCACTCCACTTGTGAGCTATTTGTTGAGCATAACGCAAGCGCAAATATATTTAAAAAGGAAATAATCTTCTCCTAGCTCTATGACGTAGCCTCTCTTGCCAACCCTCAAGTCACTCTCCCATCTCCAACTGATTGGTTTTCCACCATTTTTATTTCCCTCTGATGTTGATTGTTATTTCCTCCCTTCACCAAAGCATTATCTCACTTAGATTCTTACTAAAAGAATCAACCAAAATTATATGCACATATTCCTATCCTTTATTCTCTAAAGTCTTTTTCAAGCATGCCCCAAAACCCTCATGTCACTCTCTCATCTCCAATTGACTCGTTGCCCACCATTTTTTATCTCCCTTTAATGTTGCTTGGTATTTCCTCCCTGTGACAAAGAGATATCTTACTTAGATTCTTCCTAAAATAATCAACCAATAGTATGCACATATTCCTATCCTTCATTCTCTAAAGTCTTCTTCAAGCATGCCCCAAAAGTTAATGTAGGCTTTAGAGAATAGCATTTGAAAGGCTAGGACTTTTAAAGCTCTTCATAAAACTTGTCTAGCAAAGAAATTTGAAAGATCTTCACCCTTGGGGTGTTAAGGCCTTTAGGAGGCCAATAAGTGAGAGAGACTTTGTGCCCATGGAGTGGTGAAGTTGAGATAAGCGGCTGGTGTCACCGATTACCAAGATGTGAGTGCGCAAATGCGATGCGTGGATGTATGCATGTGCGGAGAGTGAGAAGGGGGGAGAGAGAGAGAGAGAGAGAGACAGTACACAGGATGTGGAGTGGAGCTCTCAAATCTCACTGTGTGAGCACAATGCGAGAATGAGTGAGAGCTCCTTATTCTTTGTATGTATAAAGAATAAGGAGATAAATGTGGGTAACCGGACACTGGCCGACAGACACGGGCAAAGCACAGTGAGGCACACCGCCTTTACCTAACATTCTCCGAGTAAAGGCTGTGTGCCGATAAATGGTGAGAAGACTAACCTACAACTAGTATATACAAGAGGTGAGAGAAGACGGCTCTAAACCTATGCCCATTGGCTCACTCTATAACCACTCTAGTGTAGATGCAACATGCATACCACTAGGGCTAGTGCTATGATGACACTCCTTCGAGTGACGACCTGCATGGCTCCACAATGCACAATGCCAGTGTCAAACATCGCACGACTGACAACTCCCACTGCAAATGCACCAACCGCATAAGCAAGATCGGGTCTCACGACCAAAAGGTCAGACATGAGAGACCCGAAAGCCGCCGAAACATGCACTATGTGTGCCAACCTATCCCTGTCAGCAAAACAAAATCCACGCCTAGAACAAAACGTTTTGGCGGATGTGAGACTCTTTGAGATCTCCACGACTAATCAGAACTCGTACTAGCCTCTGTAGTAAGTGGCTCGAGAGCTGTCTGGACAGGAGGTGATGCATCAAAAAATGTCACTTTCCGGGATTCAACCTCTTTCAGTGGCTGTCTATACATCTTAGTCTCATTAAAGTCAACATCACTGCTATGGATCACTGATCAACTTTTTGGATCCCATAAACAATAGCCAAATTGACCATCTACACCATAGCCAATGAAGATGCATTTCTTGGACTTAGGATCTAGCTTAGCACGCAACTCCTTGGGTACATGTGCATAAGCTTCACAGCCAAATGTGCGGAGTTTTTCATAAGACAATTTATGTCCTGACCATAGCTCCAAAGGTAAATGAAACTGTAATGAAGCATGTGGTGATCTATTGATCAAGTACACGACTGTGTATAATGCTTCAGCCCAAAATGCTTGCAGTAAACTAGCATGCGATAGCATAGACATAATCTGATCTTTATACCCCTGCACAAAATGGGGGATTTAACATTTGCGAGTTTTTCATTTCAAGTTTTTTTGACAATTTTAGCAATCTTTAGAGTTTTTTTAACCAAATATGTGTCATAGCATAAAGTATCTATTTAATGTAATTTTCAATCATCATAAGACTCCATATATGTGTGGTTGACGGAGAGAGAAAGTATAAATTCTAGAGAGATAGTATTTATGCGAGTTACCATTGGAACAAGAGATCATAAATCCTTGAGAGAGAGAGAGAGAGAGTGACTTCTCTTCTAGAGAGAGAAAGTAAAATCATAGAGTTGTATATCACTACGCAGAGAAAGAGAGAGAGAGAGAGAGAGAGAGAGAGAGAGAGAGACCGAGAGGGCATAACGACGGAAAAAATGTAAACAAATAAAATCACCATTTCACAACTCATGCCATTAGAGTCAAATATGCTCGCAACACATGTGGTCAGAGTCAAATAATCCACAGCATATAAACATGCGATGAAGTAAAAAATCATGCAGAATAGAGACAATACTATTTTTCCCAAGCAATTGGTTTTTGAAACAACATAAGTTTGAGGATGTAAGTACATTCGCAAAACTACCACAGGATAAGATCAAAATTAGAGTACAAAAAAGGATAGTCGCCATAAATGTAATGGTCACTCTAAAAGGCAAGTAATTTGCTCCCAAATAGCTTGCAAGATGCTTCATATCTTTTGCTTGAAATTTGAAATCCTTTGCTGCATAAACAATGTTTTTTCAAGATAAATAATCACAAGTATAATAAACCAAAATAAATACAGAAAAACACTTTCATATCATAGATCAATATTCTAGTTGAGTGAAAGAATCATACCAAACCAGTTGTAAATAAATGGAGGGAGAAATCATCCTTGGTTGTCCAAGAATAAAAGCGATGTCCATTGGTGAGAGGGTTGGCTGATGAATAATCATGTGCTCCTTAGGTTCAAGTCCGAGCACTTTTGTGTACACATAGTACATATGTTTGCATGCCAAAAAGGATTTGTTGGTATTCTCTCGCTTCTGAAAATCACGACACGTGCATGCTGGACTCTGTTTTATATGAATCTCATAACTATTTTCAGTGAGAACTCGGAAAATTACATGCTCTTGAGACCTTTTCACTTCATCCAAAAATATAATTGTCATACTATTACATGCTTCCAATTTCTTCATGGCCTCTTTAGAGATTCCATGCCTCCACTTTTTCTTCCTCGAGCTGCCACCACCTTCTTTGCAGTCGCCAGTAAGAGGTTGTGGATTTACCATTGAATTCTCTGTCCGAAATCCACTCTGATGCAGCGCGGCAAGTTCCTATGTGGAGATATCTGTCCCTCTTGCTACTTGCCAAACATTTGGAGCAGGAGGTAAATCTTTGACTTGTCTTTTGATTGATTGGGTATGCAAAATATCATGATTACAAAACCATAACCATTGCTCGATTGTTTTACCCTTGAACATTCTTTCGGACCATATACATGGAGCAACAAGACCAATTGAGCGACTATGCAAGATATTGTCACAATTTTTTCTCCCTACTGTTTCAAAACATTTTCTTTGACTTTGAATGGGCATTCTCCTGAGGGCCCACTGAGTGCGTGGCACATCACTCTCAAACACATTGTTTGTTTTAGATGACAAAGGTGTGTTTGTTTCTTTTTGAGATCCAATATCATCATCACTGTCACTAATTTGCAGCGGAATGTTAGAAATACCTGGTCCTTGGGTATCAAACTTGATTTTTTTTGGTCGACCGCGATGGTTTCGTTGCTTAGATTCCATGACATATTCCGGCCGATGGGAGCTACTTGTTCCTGTTCTGCCCCTCTTTTTGCGTTGTACTGTTTCTTTGTCTCCATGCAAAATTGGCTGCGCATACATGGGAGTCCCTGCAACAGCCTCGTGTAATAGATGGGCCACGTTGGTTGGAGTTGGAGTTTGCTAAGATTCAACTCGAGAAAGCAAGGTCTCCATTGTGGGACCCGTTCCTATATAACGCCCAGTAGTATATCCCAAACGCTTTGCACATTGAATATATGAGTTTATAACATCTGTTACACATGCATCATACAAGGATATTTTTCCCTTTCCACCTTCCCCTGCTAACCAACTGGCATGTACACTTTCTGATAAATTAACATTGGGAATTTGTGCCCGCTCCCATGGACTTAGACCACCCTATGAAATGCAAAAAAACATGAATTAAAATTTATAAATTTCATGTATGAAAAGAATTTTTTCTAAAAATATAGATTGTCATAAAGGTACTTACATCTGTTCCAATTCCTCCCCAGTGTGAAATTCGTTGCTCCCACCATTTAAACCATCTGCTCACTCTTGTGATGCTCTCTGTAGATAGATGTTGTCTCCTCCACTTTTGAATTGAAAGTGCCTTTTGAGATGCAAGCACAATGGTCTTACAAGCTCTCCAGTCCTCACACATATCAATGTGTTGATTTGTTAGATGTTGAGGTATCCACTTTTTAGCATATTTGTGGAGACTCTGCTCCCAATGAAATAGGCATGATCGTTCACGTCCCTCCATGATATTATCTGGCCCGCCATTGAAGACTGTTCGAATAGCATTCCAATTTGCACCAGCTTCATCAGACATAAAACCTGCAAAGTCAGTTGCACCATGTCCGTACTTTTCCATTGTTGAATTAAGGCTCTCCCAAAAAATAACTTGAGTCTTTGCATCCTCCTTTTTAGTTTCACATATAGAAATTATTTGTAGTGATCGTATGCTGCAAGATATTCAACATAAACATTTTCACACATCTTCTTTTATTTAATGATAAAAAAATATGAGATATTTAAATACTTAAAGATTACTTTGGATCATAAACTGAGCATGACATTGTTGCCCATCCATCTATTCTATGGGTAAAATCAAAATGTACCCACGTATTTCTCAAGTCACCAGTTTCAGTTCTTTTCTTCCGATTTACTAGATCAATCCCAGAACCTGGTCCTTTAGTGGACATTTTAAATAGGAAGCACTTGTCATCCTCTTCACCCTGTCCAGGAAATCTACTCCCATGAAAAAAAGGAAACATGCACTTTTTTTGAAGCAATAAAATATTATCATATCCATCCCCAATAACAGCACCTTGACTCTTTCTCTCCTTTGAAACAATTGAAGAAAACCTACACGATGCATCACAAGAAGGCTAAATTTATAATAGTTAAAAAATTAACAAATTCAAGGAACCAAATTGAGTTTTCTTACCCTTTGGTTTGAACCAGTGGCATCATTTCTTCCAAAAAATCATTGAATTGTACATCGGATGTAGCTTCAGCTTCCTCACCAATCAAGGAGTGAAGAACAAGTTGTTGAGCCACCAACATTTGAATTTTTCTTGGGCCACCCTTTTCTATGTTTAGTACTGCACCTACCAGTTTCCGCACTCTTGAAATAGCAGCCCTAGAGGTTCCTGCCTTAACATTATGACAATGTTTACCAACATGTATTGCCAGTCGCGACATTGTACCATCTCTAGGCAAAACATAATAGATTTTGCAGGGACAAGCAGCAACACAAGTAACAACCTTCTGACAATAATGATAAGTTATTGTTGTATTCTCTTCCATTGCAAGGTAGTCCTTTTTCACCTGTCTGTCCAAATATCCATGAAAATCTCTACTATTGAATTCTTGTTCCTTAATATAATGAGGACACGTTGAATAATTACACTGCATGAATCCCAAACAGTGGCTTAGACGAATTGTGCATGCTATTGCCATGGTTGTCACAGATGGGCGAGTCCACAAGTGACCATCAAAGCGTTGTTCCATCCCTGTCATTCGTTTTGTTTTATCCTGAGTCGCAGGTAACTCAAAACACAAATTTCCATCATAATGTTGTGGAAGTTCAGCAACTTACAAAGGAGCTCCACATAATATTAACAGATCATTTAACTTTTTTGCCCCTGGATTTTGTTGAATCCAAATGACGATTGACTGAGTTTTGAGTTGTCCTATATCGTCACCACTACTTTCAAGATGCACAATGCTTAAAACATCTTCAGATATCTCTTCGTCATTTCCTTTCTCATTGTCAGATACCTGTATAAATGTGTCTGAATGAAGCATCTCAAACAAGCTCGAAAAAGAACCATCTATTAAGAAATGTTGATGACCTTCTATATCCCACTGTGGTTGCAGCAAGACTTTTGTTAGGCCACAATCACTTTCAATAAGAGCAGATAGTGACTGAAAATGGCAAGATGGAGGCAGCAAACTCTGCAAATAGTAAGCACTAAGCAACAATGAGTTTCCCTTCAACTGAATGTCGCGGTTGACTATCTGACCACCAACCTTCCAAGTTATTGTTACTTTCATGTTGGACATATTCTCTCAAGCAACAGATTACAGGGTGGAGATGCGAGAAAACTGTGGTGGATTAAGTGAAGGTGGTGAAGGTTAATGAAAGTTAAAGATAAAGTGAAGGTTAATGAAACTGGTGAAAGTTAATGAAAGATGTGAAGGTTAATGAAAGTGAAAGATTGGTAGGTAGACGAAAAGACAGTTGCGTAAGATCTTGTGACGGCTCAAAGAATAATGAAAATCATAATTGAAGAAGTGCATTTAATATATGACGGTTCTGAATGTATGTGCAGTGGAATATGTCATCAAATTTGAGGGGCCATTTAATTTCTAAATGGTGGTTCAAGGACTGCATTTAATGCAGTCTAATAGTGTCTTCATCTTTTGTGTATGTGTGTGTGTGTGTGTGTGTGTGTGTGTATATATATATATATATATATATATATATATATATATATATATATATATATATATATATATATATATATATATATATATATATATATATATATATATATATATATATATGATTGTGTGAGTGTGTGTATAAAAAATGTAACATTCTATATGACTGACTTTGTATTAAAAACGTAGGAATTTTTTTAGTTAAGTTATATATGATTCCATCTTGCCATTTTATATATATGTGTGTGTGTTTTTGGTAGTGTGTATATATAATTATTTTAGTTAAGTTATATACATTACTGTGCGTGTATAAATGATTTTGTGGGTGTGTGTAAACAACGTAGCATTTTATTAAGTTAAGATATTTAAGTTAAGTGTATGTGCACATAGTTTAAGTTAAGATATTTTTAAGTTGAGTGTATGTGCATTTTTTTAAGTTAAGATATTTAAGTTGAGTGTATGTGCACATAAGATATTTAACTGTGCACATAGTTTTTACATTTTGTGTGTGTGTGTGTGTGCATGACTTAACTTTAAGAATGCTACGTTTTTTATACACACAAACACATACAATCATTTTTTTAAATATATGGTTGTGTGTGTGTGTGTGTGTAAAAAACATAGTATTTTTTTAGTAAAACTATATATATGAATCCATTTTGTGTATATCTTTGTGTGTGTGTATACATATATATATATATATATATATATAAATGAATGTGTGTGTGTGAGTGTTTATACCACAATATCATTTTTGTAATATATGGTGTGTGTGAAAAAAGTAGTAGTTGAGATGAAAGTGGAGTGAAGTTTTAATTGAGATTGAAGTGGAGTGAAGTGAAAGTGAAGTTTTTCTGTGAAGAAGGAGATGAAAGTGGAGTGAAGAGAAAGTGGAGTTTTGCTGTGAAGAAGAAGGAGCAAGAGAAGACAAGGTACTGTGTGTGTGTGTGTGTGTGTGTGTGTGTGTGTGTGTGTGTAGATTTTCTACTCACGTGTGTGTGTGTGTGTGAGTGTGTGTGTGTGTGTGTGTGTGCTTACCTGCACACGCTCGCCCGATCCACCGGAGGAGGTCCAATGGAGCTCCATTGGACCTCCTCCATGCCTTGAAAGGCATGGTGAGAGGGTAGCGCGCGTGTTGCTTTCTCACCATGCCTTTCAAGGCATGGAGGAGCTCCAATGGAGCTTCCATTGGACCTCCTCCGGTGGATCGGGCGAGCGTGTCTAGGTAAGCACACACTCACACACACACAGTGATACACACACATCAAAACACTTGCACACATAGCACAAACACACACACAGTCATGTATACGCACACACATTACACTTGCATACACACACATACATACATACATACACCCACATATATAAACACTTGCATTCACAACATCAACACACTTGCATACATACACACATACACATATAAACACTTGCATTCACAACATCAACACACTTGCATACATAGCACAAACACACACACAATCATGCATACATCCACACACACACACATATAAACACTTGCATTCACACACATCAACACACTTGCATACACACATATTAAACACACTTAGAGTAACAATTACAATGATGTAAGAACAGGTCGTTGTAGAGAAGAGGTATACAAATGTCAAAGTGGATTTGTATTTTTTATTGCCATGAGCAAGTTGAGAATGGTTTTTTTTTTTATTTGCATTTTACGTTGTTATGCTGCCGAAATTTAGAATTTTATATTTGTATTGTCAAGCATATACACACATACACATATATAAACACTTTTATTCACAACATCAACACACTTGCATACACACACATATTACACTTACATTCACACACACATAATCATGCACACATCCACTTGCATACACACACATACATACATACATACATACACCCACATATATAAACACTTGCATTCACAACATCAACACACTTGCATACATACACACATACACATATATAAACACTTGCATTCACAACATCAACACACTTGCATACATAGCACAAACACATACACAATCATGCATAAAGACACACACATATTACACTTACATTCACACACACAATCATGCATACATCCACACACACACACACATATAAACACTTGCATTCACACACTTTAAAACACTTGCATACACACTTACAGTAACAATTACAATGATGTAAGAACAGGTCGTTGTAGAGAAGAGGTATACAAATGTCAAAGTGGATTTGTATTTTTCCTTGCCATGAGCAAGTTGAAAATGGTTTTTTTTTTTAGTTTGCATTTTACGCCGTTATGCTACCAAAATTTAGAATTTTATATTTGTATTGTCATTGCTAAGAAGATTTTTGTTGTTTGTGGTTAATAGATTATGGCTCGTACACCATCTAAACGTGGCAGGACAGGTATCTCTCAAAGCAAGTTCAAATACATTAAGCTATTTGTTTTCTTTTCTTTTGTCTCATCATACTCACTAAACTATTTGTGTTCTTATTGTTTTTTGCTTGTAGGAGTAGGATACACATTAAGGTCTGGCACTACAGGGCATAGGGCCAATGCACGATCTTCCATTGCTTCTTCCAATGTCCATCGAAAGGAGGATATTTTGGGTGATGTGCATGAAGAAGAGGATATATTGAGTGATGTGCATGAAGAAGAGGTGTTCATAGATATTCATGCTACACAAGGTGAATTGGTGGCTCACAGCGTGTCTGAAGCAACAACAATTGTTGCTAAACCTCCCGATCATCCAACAGTATTTGGAAAGGATGTTCATGGTCAAATATTAGAGGAGATTGTAGAGGGTTTTATTGTAAAGAGAGGTGGGGAACCTCCTCGAATTCCTCTTTGTAGATTGATGGAAAATGAAGCCATTAGAGAGGTGGGTCCAGGCACTGAGGGCTTGGTGAAAAGGTTTGAGATGTCTGGATACAGTGTGCTTGGAGCTCCATTTCTTGTGTCATTTAAGAAGCCAGGCCATGATCAACATTATGTTTCCGACTTAGACAAAGATGAATGGGGGCCTATTTGGCAAGAAATAAGCGATGATTTTGATAATTCCCTTCCCCTTGAGTGGAAAGACTTAAGGGGAAAAAAATTTATCGTTTGGGATGGTAATCACCGTTTGAAAACTTGGATGCGCTTAATAAAAACACGTAAGTGATTTCTTTTTTGTTTAATGTAAAGTTGACTTGTATTACTCTATGCTTTCTAATTTTCTTTTTTGTTGTTGTAGAATTTTCAATGATAAAGTGGAGACATTGTTCTGTGAAATGTCATTTTGTCTTTGCTGATAGAAGTGCAGAGGGGGAGCTTATGCTAGCTTTGCGCTCTCAAAATGAGTAAGCACATTTGTTGTTTTGAACGTTATTGCTATTACTTTATCGATGTCATTCTACTGCCATTTAATTTAAGATATTGTGGTTTAGGATTGGTAGAACCACTGTGAGCACAAATTTTGGGCAGGAGATCTTCTTGTTCCAAAAACTGGCTGTGGCAAGCAAAGATTCTTTAATGAAAGACTTTCCCCAAGATTGGATTCGATGGATAGAGGTAGAGCTTGCTTGTGAGAAGAAGGCATCTAAAGGGAGTTGGTACAACGCTCCTGCTCTTTTATTAGCAATGCTCATATGGAAGGTATATTTTTTTGCCTTAAAGTACACTTTTATGTAATTTCTAAATCTTGACATTATTTTGTAAAATCTTACTTTTTTTTTCATTTGCTCTACAAAAGGAAGACTTTGACTTGTCTCTTATCAAAGAGATGCAAGAGATCAATGATCCCTCGATTTCACTGCCAGAAAAGGAAATGGCTGCTCGAGGAAGAGTAGAAAAAATATTCAAAGAAAGAGCTTATAAGGTAAACACTTTCTCTTCTCCCCGTTTATGTTTGAATTTCTACAAAATTGTAAGTTGACATGTCATTTGAATTTGATATATTTGATTGAAAAATTGATTTGATTTGATCTCGTGCTAATGTAACATAGATGTTGGCCATTGCCAACCCCGCCAATGGCCAAGGGTTCTTCTCTTTATTATTTAACTTCAATTGGATAAGAGAAAAGGATCAAGTGGGCCTTACAAGAGACAAAGTCCACTCTTTGGCAACTTCTAAAATATCACCAGAGAGGTAATAATTTTTGGATAAAAAATACACATGAAATCATCAAATGAATCAATACATTTATGGTTTGTTTATTGTTTGCTCTATAGGAAAAAGGAAATATTGCACTCTTTGATGCATTGCCGTGTAGATGATGTTACTTCTGAGCGTTATATTAGTGCAATGAAATTTAGAATGTACTTGCGTAAAGAGTGGTATTGGGGAAGTATCTTGAAGCAATGCTTGAGGATCAAAGGGAAAATGATTGAAGAAATGCCGGAGGGCTTTGAAGCATGGTTTCATCACCAATTGAGGGACCACATTGATAAATCTTTTGTGGAGCTTTGGAGTAAGCTCAACACAAAAGAGTCGGATGAAAAAATTACAGAGCTTATGGAATCTTCAAGGAGAGTATTATTCAGGTAATACAATTGATATCTTTATGGTTGTCATTCTATTTTTTACTTAGAGTTTGTATAATAAATAAGTCACTTAGGAAAGGAGCTCAAATAAAGTTAACTGCATTTTATGTAGATGGCTAATTCAGCTTTACGATCAAACTTTGTTGGAGAAGTTGCCAATTGCTGTTGAAAGTTGGAGGGACCTCTCTTGTGAGGAGTGTATGTATCCACTATGGATGAGAGATTATGGTTTGATTGCTTGGGAAATTGAGTATTGCCCTTGGTGGCTAGATTACACTCGAGGCACCTACCCACGTGATGAAGGGAACTTATATAAAGGTTATTTTTGGCATTTATAAAAACTACAAAATTGTTAAAGTGCTCATACTATTTAGATTATGTTTGTGAGAAATATATTTTTGTTTGCTTTAGAGCACGTTCTTGAAAGAAATAAAAATGTATGGTCATGCCTGTAGGTAAGAGGGTTACAAGAGATCATGACATGAGTGATGCAAGTCCCAGCCATAAAAGAGGAAAACAGGTTGAAACAAGTACAGGTAAAGAGAAGAAGAAGAGAAATCCCAGGAAACATTACAATGCATCCGACTTTACTTTGGGAGAAGGGCAACCAAATTATAGTTTAAGGGCTGATTTGGTGGGTAGAAAGGCTGATGTTACCTTTGGGCAACTCATGGAGATGTGTCCCAAGTTAAAGAGGCAATGGAAGCACGTAGTCGATCCCATCAAGAAGGAGCCTACAAGGGGGTCAGTGAGATTCCTATCTTTGAATGAGCTACTTGATATATGCCCTACTATGGATGCATGGCATAAGAGGAAGTGCATTGGAGAGGCTTATATTGATGTAGGTGCACAGGTATGTGTTATTACTCAAGCTTGTGTATCAAAGTTGGGACTGAACAAGGTGAAGAATTCAGGTTTTCGCATAAAGCTTGCCAACCAATCAAGGGTGAGGTGCTTGGGAGTTGTAAAGGACTTGGAGGTGGATGTATTTGATGTTAAAGTGCTGGTCAATTGCCATGTTATGCCCGCGGGTATTGGTGCTTTCCCTCTCATCCTTGGAAGACCATGGTTACAGGCAACCAAAGCTATACAGGATTGGGGACATGGTACCATCACTCTCTACAATAGAAGGGGTGATAAGAAGAGGTTTGACATGGCTAGCAAGCAATCTTTGGATGCTGATTTTGATGAGAAAAGTGATGAAGAAGAGTACTCAAGTGAAGAAGAAGACAATGGGGATGAGGGCAGTGAAGTGGAAGATAGCAACGATAGTGATCTAGATGTTTCCTCCTTGTTTCTTGAAGAAGAGCATGATGAGAAACAAATATTTCTTGGCCTTATGGAGAATGAGGATATCTCTGGTCCTTATGAGCAAATTGAAGAGCTGATGCAACCCAAAGATCAACCTAATGTCAAACAGGAGCTGATACAAGGTATGTTGTCTCCCGACTTGACTAGTCATGAGAAGAGTGAGTACCTACATATGATACAACAATTTCCCCATTTATTCATCACTTCTTATGAGGAAATTAGAGGCTTTAAGGGAGAGGAAATCCACATTCCAATCAAGGAAGGAGCTCAGCCCGTACACCAAAAGCTAAGGAGAATGGGACAGGTACAACTTAATGCTTTAAAGGAAGAGGTAGACAAGCTTCTTGAAGCAGGTTTCATATGTCCTGTGAGCACTGCAAAATGGGTGAGTCATGTTGTGGTCACACCCAAGAAGGATGGAAAGTGGAGGATATGTGTTGATTTTAAGCCTCTAAACGCAGCCATGAAGAGGGATCCATACCCTCTTCCTTTCATAGATGACATACTTGATTCTATTGCAGGGCATGAGAGGTATAGCGTATGTGATGGATTCTCTAGATATTTCAGCTCACTTTGGCTTTGGCAGATCAAAAGAAGACCACATTTATCACGCCATGGGGATGATTTTGTTATTGTGTACTTCCTTTTGGTCTTATGAATGGTTGTGCGTGGTATCAAAAGCGCGTTGTCGAGAAATTTGCGGTCTTGCCAGGAAAGCACCGGGCTTATGGCTTTGAGAGTTTGTGAGAGAACTCAACAAAAACTATATGAAGGAGTTAAACCATAGATGCCATGAAGAATAGGGTTTGGAAAGAAGTGCAATCAAAGAAGACTCACTCTTTCTCTCTTGCACTCACCCACACAAAGAAAGAACGCAAAAGAGAATGTCAAAACAATACGAAGATGAAAACATCAAGGCTATGGTCATATCGTATCATGGGTAATATGAAAGGGTTAATGGATGACTTAATGGCATTCAATCTTGGCTGACCAAATAGGTTACGAATTGTTCTTTGGAATTGTAGTTTTGTGCTTACCATAATATATATATTTTGTCTAGTGATTGGGATTAATTGTGTGTACAAATCCTCTTGGTTCATAGCAAGATAGCTACGCTTACATCAAAAGAAAAATTATAGTCTATGAGAGGTAGTATGATGGGATCCGGTGATAGAAGTATTTCATTGAGCCTTTCACGGCCAAAGAGAAACACTATACGTTGTTGAAAGTGTATTTTACGGCTAATCCATACGTTAATTCTAATAGATTGTACAGAGTGAAAGCGATAGAAATGATCATCATGTGGGTTATTCATTTAGGATAATATGTGAGAAATGTAGATATGAGAGAAGTGAAGAGATGAGAATTTTCCCTCCCAAGCCCTATTCTTGCCCGTAGACAATAAGGATACTGCGGGGAGAGATGTACCTGTAGCAAAGAGAACCTAAAATTTGTAGAGAGGATGAATTACTAAGAGTGAGAGAGATAGATTTGGTTAAGGAGATGAGATTAGATACATATATATATATATATATATATATATATATGTCGGATTAGAGATGAAAAAGAAAACAATAAGAAATCAAGAAAACATCAATGTAGAACACATCTTACTTGACAAACCCTTCGGCATCATTATTGATGGAGAGAGAAGAAGAGGGGAGCATTCCACTTTGATTGATACGCCAAGTACAACACCTTTTTTTATTAGAGTTGATCTTCCAAGGATAGCGTACAAGAATGGCTAGTCTTCCTCTAGGAGAAAGTGTAGGCTTGGGCTTATGTAAATGGGGCTAAGTACAATTAGGCATTACTACTCACTCCCTCAAGAATTCCTCTCATCAATGGCTTGAATGCTTGAGTTCCTTTTCAAGGAAGAAGAGGTCCCCATTTATAGGTGAAGGGAGCCCCCAAAGGTTTACACAAGAAGAGAGGAGCCAGTGTGAATAGAAACTGGAAAAGTTGGAAATGAGCTGTCCCTGCATGATGTGGGCAGACTGGGGTCCAGTATTCTGATCATAACTCCTCAACCGTGGCTCCAAATAAAAAAGTAAAAATATGGGCAGAAACTTCAGCTCATTAGCTACGATTTTCATTCTAAAATCGTTTTCCAATTCGGATTGGAACCTTGTGTAAAAAATTCATCAAAATAGGGTCCATTTATGGCAGCAAAAGTCTTCATGTGGTCTCCTTAGCCTAGACTTTCATTTAATTCCAAAGGACACCTCATGCCATATGAAAGCATAACATTGCTCCTTGACAAATTTTTGTAATCATGCTTGGAATAATGCATTAAAATAAGTGTATCTTTGAAATCATGCCACCTAGTGTCCCACTAGGATTTGATTCTCTCCTTGTAGCTATTTAAAAAGAAATATAAGAAAAGTATAAAAAATACATAGAATATATATATATTGGAGTTTACCCTAGATATAGGATCTAGCTAGGGTGTGAGATGATAATGAAATAGTAGAAATAAAGAATCAATGCTTTTTGCCCCAAGTTAAAAAGGCGAAGCTATTGATGCTTTTCCCATAGTATTTTCTGATGGTAAAGTAAGGATAGGTTACCCTTGAGAAAAATAATAGGATGAGATAGAAGGTTTATTATTATATTTAAATATGCATATGTACACTATAGGAAATATAATTATGTATCTAAAAAAATACAAGATAGATCTTGTAGCATGCGTTCCCACTATGTACGTGTCACAGCACGACAGCGTCAACAAGGTGTTCTCTCCCTTTCTTGGCAAGTTTGTGAAGGATTTTATTGATGACTTTTGTGTTTATAGCTCTAGAAAGGATCATTGTGCAAAGCTTGGGATGGCATTGAAGCAATATGATGAAATGGGGGCCAACTCAACCCAAAGAAGTGTCATCTTGCTCAACCAAGAGTGAAGTTTTTGGGGCATATGATCTCAGAGAATGGGATTGAAGCGGATCCTGACAAAGTGAAGGCTTTGGTGCTCCTCCCATCACCTAAAGATACAAAGCAACTTTCTACTTTTATTCAAAAGGTAAATTATATGGCAAGGTTCATTCCTTTGTCCTCTCAACTTCTTTATCCTCTACAACAAGTAGCAAGGTTGGATCCTCTACAATGGACAAATGAATGTGAAGAGGTTTTTCAAGGTATCAAAGAGGTTCTTGGTTCTCTTCCTGCTATGCAAGCTCCTAATTGGGATAAGGAGTTTTATGTGAATCCATCAGTAGGTGAGGATGCTATTGGAGCTATGCTTCTTCAACGAGGTAACAATTCTCACTACATGAAGCCTATCTATTGTGCTAGCAGGGTGAAGCTAGAGGTGGAGAGAGGCTATACTGAGGTGGAGCTCATTATGGTGAGTGTGATTTATGCATGTAGAAGGTTTAGGCACTACCTTCTCCCTAAACCATTCACATTCCTCACTAGCTACACTCTTCTACCTCAATTGGTGAATAGCCCTACTTTGTCAAAGAGGCTCATGAAGTGGATTGTGGAGCTACAGGAATTCCAATTCTCTTTTCTTGTTGAGGAGAGTACAAGGGCTACATTGGCTGATTTGCTTACCTATAAGGAAAGCCCTCTTCTTCTTAAGGAGGATGCAGTGAAGAAGCAACACATGGAAGCTCCTGACATAGACAATGCCTATCTATTGTTTTTTGATGGCTCTTACAGGAAAGCGCATGGTGAAGCTTCAAGAGGTGTGGTAGTTTATGATCCTCAAGGTGCTTTGGTAACTAAAAGGAGTTTGAAGCTTACAGCACAAAGCAACAATGAAGTTGAGTATGCTACTTTGGAGAAAGGTCTCAACCTTTGCCTTGAGCTTGGCATCCGTCGTGTGAGGGTAAAAGGTGATGCTCTTTTGGTAGTGAAGCAAGTACTTGGGGTGTGGCAAAGTAAGAATCCAACGCTGAAAAATATGTGTTTTCAAGTGAAGAATCTGCTTAAGCATTTTGAAGCTTGGAGTTTAAGACATGTGGACAGGTCTCAAAATGAAGAAGCACATGGTGCAGCACAAGCTTCAATTGGGCAATTGTACGTGATAAGGGCTAATTATCCTCTTTATTAGGGAAGGGAAGCTTTAGAGAAGGAGGAAGAGTTTCTACAAACAGGTATGCTTCCATCAGAGTTGGAAAAGCCCAAAAAGTACGCCTTCCTACGTCGTGCCAAAAGGTATGTGCTACTTGGTGATGCCTTATATATGAAGGGGGATGATCTTGTGATGAGAAAAGTGCCTTGGAAAGAGGAAATTTACAAAATTTTAGAGGAGAATCATGAGGGTTCTTATGGTGGTCACTTTGCTGCAAAGATCACTTTGCATAAAGTCTTGCAGGAGGGTTATGTGTGGCCAAGTGTTCAACGTGATGTTCATCATTGGTGCAAGTCTTGTAAAGAGTGTCAAAGCATGGCAAATAGAGTTCTCAAATCAGAAATTAGAGGCACCATTGTGGCTTATGATGTGTTTGAGAAGTGGGGTATTGATGCAATAGGTACTCTACCTATGACAGCTAGAGGCAAATGTTACATACTTACTGCTGTTGACTATCTATCCAGGTGGGCCGAAGCCAAAGCTGTTAAGCACATCACGAGTAAAGATGTTTCCTTATTTATATATGAAGATATTTGCTGCAAATTTGGCGTGCCATTGGAGTTACTTTCTGACAAGGGTCCAGGTTTCAGGGGAGAGTTGGTGGATTATCTATGTGAAAAGCTTCATGTGCATCGCAGGTTTACTACTCCATATTATCCCCAATGCAATGGCATGAATGAAAGGTTTAATGGAGAGCTCATAAGGATGCTTACAAAGATGACAAGAAACAATGTGAAGACTTGGGATTTATAGCTACCTTGTGCTCTATGGGCTTATAGGACTGCCATCAAATCAGGTACTGGTTTTTCTCCCTTCCATCTAGTTTTTGGCAAAGAGGCTTTACTTCCTATTGAGGTGCAGATACCATCCTTGAAGATGATGCTAAAGCTTGAAGAAGAGCCCAAGGATGCATTCAAGGAAAGACTTTTATATTTGCAATGTGTACAATTGGATAGGGTGTTAGCTTTTGAGCATTATGAGCAGGTCTTGAAGAAGAATCACGCAAAGGCAAATGAGAAGGTAAAGAACAAGGACGTCAAGAAGGGTGACATGGTGCTTCGTTACAATAGTAAGCTTGATAGCACTTTTCAAAAGAAATTTCAAATCAAGTGGCAAGGTCCTTTCTTGGTCTTAAACAGGTTTCCAAATGGCACATATCAGCTTGCTGACTTGGATGGTACCCCACATAAAACACGTGTGAATGGCTACAGGTTGAAGAAATATATTGCAAGGTTGATGACTGTGATTGAGGATGATCCTTCTTTTGAAGAATTTTCTGATCATGTGGTTAATGATGAAGATGCGGTGAAGACTCCCTCATGCGGTTTACAGGATCTCTTTTGTGCTGCTGATCATGAATGATCTAGCAGGTTGGGGTGTGGCAAACTATGTTGGGCGCATTTCTGACACCCCGTTTTTTGTAAATTTGTACATATGGACATGAATCCCGATGTCAAAAGGGCGTGTGGGCTTTCTTTTTGTGGGTTTTTCAGCTTGCTTTAGCAAGCACATGTACATGCACTGCAAATCGCTAGTCTAGTGACAGCTGTCGGGCTACTGTAAGTGCCCGTGAGTGAGTTTTTTGAAGTGAGCCTTGTATATAACTAAAACTCATGTACAAACTAAAAAAATTTCATCCAAACATCATAAATTTGCAGGTTTTAGCTTGTTCTGTCTCCTTGGTGCTCTTGGATGCAGTTTTTTGCCCCGACTAGCCTTCTCTACGTGTAGTCGTGCTGGGACAGCTCTCTGTTCGCGTCAATTTTGCTCATGGGGGCGTATGGAATCAATTTTAGTCATCTTCAGCTTTCTCGCCAGTCATCTTCAGCTTTCTCGCCAGTCATTTTTCAAGCTTTCTCTCAAGCTTTAAAGTGCCCCAATTGGAGTTGTGCTCATCAGGTTACGACTAGTTCTCTACAGGGTTATGGCTATGGCAGCCTAGTGGAAAATTGTGTGTAGACAGATTCGGAGGGCATGTATCTATGAATTGTGGAATTGATGTTGAAGTTGTGGGTTTGTGATGTTTGATTGTGAAAGGAGAGGCTCTTTTCTTCATATGCATTGGTCGGCGTGTGCTGTAAATCCATGCTTTGGCAGGGTTTTGCTCCTATGTGACATAGTCTCTTGGGTGGGCGACGGCTAGTAAATTCCCAAGGGTCTACTCCTATTGGACTTGTGGTGTTTCAGAAGGATTTGGCAAAGATTTTTACATCTTGTAGTTCTCTTTCAACGCTCTTGGGTGACATCACTATAGAGGTGTTTCAGTTTGCTTGTTTCCCAACAACGCCTAGCACACAAAGGGAGCTACCTCCTATAGCTCAGGGCATACACAGCACCGCAATCCACTCATTGAGCACCTTCGACTCAAACAATTTCCGATACTACACACACGATCAACCACAACTTGACGCACCTGCGCTCGAACGGACCATCAATCAACCCGCATGCATAAAACGACCGCAATTTACCATCTACCCTTGCACACAAACACCTCTCTCTCTTTCTCTCTCTCTCTCTCTCTCTCTCTCTCTCTCTCTCTCTCTCTCTCTCTCTCTCTCTCTCTCTCTCTCTCTCTCTCTCTCTCTCTCTCTCTCTCTCTACACACACACACACACTCATTGGGGGGGTGCACATGCTATCACACACCCGGTATCACATGCATCAGAGCAGAGAAGGAGAAGGGGAGAAGGAATAGCATGATAAAAACAACCATTTTCAATGGGAGAACATCATTCTTTGCTCAAAACAACACTATAGCCGCACTTGGCTTCACAAAATACAAAGGGGGAGGCGCCTCTCGGCCCTCTGCAAACAATCACTCCTTGCTGGCTCTTTCCCTCAAGGTACACACCCTCTTGCCTGGAGCAAAAAGCCCCTAAAATGTTCAAAAAAAACCATTTTGCCTGCCAGTTTCCACCCACCGATCCGATTACCAAGCCATAAAAACCGGCCAAAATTTCATCATGTCGACTTGAACAGCCCCGGCTCTAGCCGCACCACAAAGCTCCCTAAGCCCCCAAACCGAGGCTACAAAAACTGAGAGAACCACCTGTAGCCAATTCTGGGCAAATGCATCCAATCTTTTGACTGCTGTAACTTTCTGGTCTGGGCTCCATTGGACATGCCGTCAACTCCTGCTAGCTCCATACATTGCACAGCACCTCCTCAAACTCTGTCACGGTCCAAAAAACACCAAATGGCATGACTCCCCATGTGGTCATGTGGGCACCAACCTAGCCCCGGGAAAAATTTCGGCTGGCCATAACTTGCTATCCAGAGCTCTGATCCATAATTTGAGCTCTACACATGCATCTACTAACATCAGCTTGGGCCACATGTCCCCAGCTACCCTGCTTGTCGGGGATCTGAACACCTTCTATCTTTGAACTACAATATCTTGAGCACCGGGGCTCCGTTTGATGAAGTCGTCTAGACCATCATGGAAAGCACAATGGAGACCACGTTCTAGCACAAAACATCAACATCTCGGGCATAGAAGGCCATCACCCTACTTAGTTCTTTGCAGCACACCTTTGACCCAAAAAACCACATTAGGAATATATTTCCATATCCACTGAGCTACCCAAGGACTCAATATCTGCTCTAGCCTTCTGCACTGCACCTGCCTGCTGCCTTTGCTTGGCATAGACCATTTTCTAGCTCGGACCAACTTTGGCTGCACCAACGCCAAGACTACTGATGAAAAGTGACTTTGTAACCCAAGTCTCCACTTCATTCCACATAATGTTCCTTCTTCCTTCACCACATCTGCAACCGGTGTCTTCAAACCTGTTTGCTACTGACGAAACCTTCAGAACATGCTCAAAAATTGCGGCCAAATAAGGTGCCACTCGGCCCACTGCCGGTGTCCGATGCCGTTCTCTCTTTCCAGTAAGATGCATCTGATCATACAACACTGATGCCCAATCAACCTTAATGCCTCTTTCAGCCTGAAACAATGGTACAAAAGCCTCCTTAGACATGTAAGCGATCTTCCACAGAATGCACACCTTTTCCAAATGCCAAAACAAGTTTGAGGCTTTGATTCCACCCGCATTCTTCACCATATAGTATGACTTCGTCCCAACCGGATTTCCAAATTCCCCCTTCATCTGGGAGTCAGTCACCTTCCTCCCCTTAGCCAGCATAGGTAAATACGGAACTTTCAAATCCAGCTAGCATGTTCAATGATCCTATTTTATCCTTTCTATTCTCCACCATATTGAAGTCTCCCACAAGAATCCATTCCCTATCAATCTGGACCTCTTCCAATTGCTTCCATAGCTTTGATCTTTCCTTCACCAAGCATGGACCGTAGATGTTAATGATGGTAATATATCCGTCCATTTGATTCTAACTCATAAAGCTCTCCTAGATGGATGATTGACCACCACCTTTGGCTCTAGGTCCCTATCAACAATAGAGAGGATGCCAATATACCCATTAGCCCCGTCTCCATAGAAGACTAGCTTCTTTCCCAGAGCTTGCTTTCTTTTACTGGAGGCATCTAGGTGATTCTTTTGGATTGCCGTGGTTGACCTCTTTTCTTTTCCTCACTTCCTCCCAGATGATAGAGCTATTCTTTTGGGTCTTTAACCCTTTCACGTTCCAAGACTGGAGAACAAAATCTTCCATTACTGAGAGAGTGGAACGAACTCCTCAATATCCGATCCCCGCCCACTCTCTGCAGCACCAAACCCAGGAGAATCTAATGGCTCTTTAATATCGAGGGGCTTTTCTCACATCAGAACTTCAAAGGGGTTACAAAGAAGGATGCTAGGGGTCCCTCCTTTTGGTGGGGCAAGGGGAAGGGATGTGTCTTTCCCTTTTAAGGCACAACCGTCCACCTGTATCATGGATTCTCTTGCCACTACTTTTACCCTTTTGACCCTCGCCAGCCCTCGAACTTGCACGACCGACGTAGTTGAGAAGGTTAGAGGTTTATGAATGTGCCCAGGAAAGGCAAAGGTATTAACTTTGCTTGGGTACCTGGGGATTTGCAGTGGGGCGTTCAACTTCTCCACCGAATTCTCCTACATTTTCACATCTTCCTTGGCACCCTTCATGGTCTCATTTACCTCCCCAACTCTTGTCTCTTCATTTTTCTTTGTCCGCCTCTCAATCTCTTCCATAGCTACATCCCTGTTGCGGACTTGATTATCATCCCCCACAATAGAATCTTGCGCTTTACTATCATTACTTCCTTTAGTCTTCATGGGACAATCCTTAGCAAAGTGACCAAATTTGTTGCATTCAAAGCATGCCCCAAAGTAGGTTTCAAAATTAAGAGGAATTGTTATGGCATGCCCAACTCCAACATTGATTACCATGCTCTTTGGTGGTTTCCTAGTAACATTACATCCTATACAAACCCGGGTGGAGGTCTTGCCAAGACCCCTCTTGTTAGGAATAAATAGAGGGTTCCCAGCTGGCTCACTAGCATCTTGATGTTATCCCAGAGCCAGCTAGGCAAACCCACAAACTCAACCTAAACAAGATGCATCCCTTGGAGAGACTTTGCCGAGTCAAAAAATGGCTCCCAAGGCACCACACACACAGTTCTCATGTTAAATATAAGGGGACCTTTATCCAAGATCTTTGAGACATCAAGGTCATCCTTGATTCTAATTGAGCAGAATCCCTTGGTGAGGTAAGTACAAGTTTCAACTGCCCCACCATGGCCAAGGACTTGTGGTCCCTGAATCCATTGGGCCAGCTCATACCTATTTGGAACTCTCCCACTGAAGCCAAATATGAGTGTAAGCCTAGTTTGCATGGCAAGTTGTTTCTTAATAACTGTTGGTGGGATTGCCACCATGATAGCCTCCATTACCTCCACATGTTGCGGGAGCTATTTCTTCAGAGTACTGTAGGCTCGGTCCGCTAGCCCTTCATCGGACACCCCACTATTTTTGGGATGTGCGCTAGATCTTTTGTTCCCTTTTGAAACTACCTTCATCTATCTGTCAACCTCTTTTAGCTCTTATTCAAGCTGGGCCTTTTTACTCACTAGGTTTTTGAGCCTCCCATCTCCTAATGTCTCCTTTGTGATACCTTTCGCATAATCCTTGGTATAGAAGCCTTGCAAGATGCTGGTGAATGTTATGCCTGGTTTAAGCACTGAGGCACCAACTGTTTCTTTGATTTCGGCGATATTCATAGTCCCCTGAGGCACACCTACCTTCAATGTCCTTACCTCAAACCTAAGTCTTTCGGCAGTCGACATTTGTTCAGACATTTTCCCCTAAGGAATTCACTCTATATATAAGAGGGGACGCCACCTGCGAACGAAAAACTTTGACAAAACCCCTATATAAGACTCATATTAGGGAATATGACCCCCCTTTCTACGCTTATACGATGAATAAAACTATCATACCCCTATCTTACATATAAAAATTTAGGTCTCACATGATCTAACTGAGTAAAACTATTCAAAGAGTGTGTAGCATAGTGACTTGGCAATGTACTAAGGAACCACTTCTGATGATAACTAGATTTACCCTCAATGTGTCTTAGTTTGACTTTCAAACTATGTGCCCGATCATCCTGCACTCTAGCTACTCGTCCAATTCTGACCTATCCAAATCTAGTGTAAATCAACCCTCGACCTACTCCAAATCAGCCCTTATCTATGACCAGCTTGATGCAAAATTTGATGTGTGACGTGATAAAAAACTTTTCCTAAATTCATCCAAGTTCTAGTGCACATCGGTGACCAATCCTTACAAGTAATCAACCCAGGTCAGGTTCCCCCTCACACACACACCCCCCCCCCCCCCCCCCCCCCCAAATATGATACCCCCCTCCCTTATTTTTAAGCTTGGGAGATAAATTATTGGGGGTCTGCCCCTTACTTATACGCTTATGTAACTTGTAAAAAAAAAACCCCTCCCCTGCACTTACATGGTGCAGTAAGTTTTCCATGGTGAATCCCCCTGGCATTTTCCCTTCATCAAGTTGAGAGTGAGGCTTCTCAACTATCAAGGTTTTAGTATCACCCTGCCCCTTGGTTCCTGCTTCACTTGTCGTTGTGACTTCAGGCCCTTGGTGAGATATTGTGCCCACTCAAGGAGAGACCACCCTTTTGCCCTCGTCTATCATCATGTCTTCCTCTCCCAACTGTACTTTCCTTGTTGCGAGCGCTTGCAAGGATTTTCCAATCTCCTCATCCACGGGTACAACTTCTATTTCCATGTCTAGGGTGAGCCCTAACAGGCAAAAAAGCGGCGGCGGGGGGGGGGGGGCTATAGATTTAAGAGGAGGAACCCAATAAAGGGCACACTGAAGATAAAAACAAAAGTGCGTTGATTATAGCCGAGGTGCACTGAGGATAAGAAAAAAACCCTCTTAATAAGATGGCATTAAAGATAATCTAAGATTCGGTAAAAAGCCACTAAATATAGATATTTTTGACGCGCTCAAGATAATAGCGTACTACTATACCATGCAAGGGCAAAATTCTCTACTGCATAATGGTTGAGAGTCGGAGACTGATGGAGCTTTGAAGAGGTAGATTAAGTCCGCACAGGAGATTCAAAGAGATCCCAAGAATCAAGGGACATGTGGCCTATCAGACCCAAGAGATCTTGGAACAAGGGCATGATGTGAGTAGGGCTCTGGTGATGAGAGTAAACTTGGCCGATCAAGGGGCACAAACAACAACAAACATACTACCACTTCTTGTAGCCTAAACCCCACACTATGTACTTTCCATTGTTGTAGAGAAACCTTCCATTCCTAATCGCGTTCTGCCCCCTTCCATTGGCACTCTATCTTCGGCTTGTCTATTTTCATTAAAAAGAAACACATCAAGCACTAGCTATATCGCTAGTACTGGAGGTGTTTTTCTTTTCTTCAAATAGAAACTTGCTACAAGTCTACTTTAAAAAGAACACCTCAAGCACTAGCAATATCGCTATTGCTGGAGGTGTTTTAAAAAAAATCCAAGCTTGCTTGTTATAGCTCTCTCTCTCTCTCTCTCTCTCTCTCTCTCTCTCTCTCTCTCTCTCTCTCTCTCTCTCTCTCTCTCGCTAGCGCTCGCTCACCAACTCCCTCCCCCTAGTGCTCACCTCACCCACATCGCCCTCTTCTCTCTCTCTCTCTCTCTCTCTCTCTCTCTCTCTCTCTCTCTCTCTCTCTCTCTCTCTCTCTCTCTCTCTCTCTCTCTCAATCATTTTTGACCTAGTAGACAACAATTCACCCTTTTGATCATAACTTCTTCATCCAACCCCGATTTGGGTGATCTATAGCCTCAATCGAAGAGCACAACATCCTCTACTCATTGATGTAAAGATAAATTTTTAAAGTTATGGAAGGCATTTTTGTAGCAGCATTTCCAAAGTGAATAGGTTCAAGAAAGTTGACTCTCATCTCTTATCTTACATACAATGTTTCCGACACTCGCAAGCGTTCTTCTTCTTCTTCAAGAATATCCACAACCATTGTGGAAAATGATTCAAAATCTCCTAAGTGTGAAGATAGCAACACAACCACTCAACCAACGACATTGGAAATCATGATGATGGCATACTTGGTATCATTGCAAGAGACTGTAAACAAATAAGGCGAAGACTTATGGGCACTTGCAATGGAGACTGACACGTTAAGGGTACTTGTGATTGAGAATGAGAATCTCAAGAGGACACTTGAGATGCAAACAACACATTTGATACAACTTGAAGAGGAAGTCAAGGAATGTAAACGCTCTCTTATGGACTTGAATAATTTGAAGGAGCGCATGAGCAAAGTAGAGCATGACCATGTATTGAAAGAGGAGAAATTTGACACCATGAGTGGGGATATATGCAACATGAAAACTGTATGCACAAACAAGTCTATGTATGTGGTAACAATGTGGTTTCTAATTCCTCACTTATGCAAGCTATGGATCAAACAAAGAATGTTGAGAATGTGGATGTGGAGGAGTTCAAGGAACGGGAGTGACGTTCCAAGAACATTGTTATTCGTGGAATTCTTGAAGAGAAGTTAGAGAAGCCTCTTTCTATTTCCATTGTTATCGAAGATTTCTTCAAAAGCCACTTTGGCGTGTCCGGAGTTATGGTCTATGGAGCACATAGAGTGGGTAAGCAAGAAGCTCCTCGCTCGGGAGATCGACCAATTGTATGCACCATACCCAATGAGACCAAACAAAAGATTATCCTTAATGGTAGTTGGATCTATTTGAGGAATACAAAAAATTTTGTATGTGAAGATCGCACTATTAAGCAACAAAATATGCGTTGCAAGACATATGAGGAAAAGATTAAGAAAAACAAGGAAATCTCTCACGAGAAAATGTACCCAAGAAGGAGGCAAGACCCTCGAGCAAGTAGGAATGCGTGACCTATCAAGTCAAGTTACAATTGAGAATATGCTTTTGAAATTGCAATGGATACCCATGGAATGCAGGGGTTCGCCTTGATGAACTAACAAGCAAAGCCGATGTTGTACTTCTTGTTGAAAGTTGGGAGCATGATGCACAAAGGATTAACAGCTTGGAGGATTACAACGTACATTCATTGATGTGGTCAAAAAATCTCAAGCAATGAAGACGGCAAGGAGGGGTAGCATGTATGGTTAAGAAAGGATTGGAAGAGTTTGTAACAATTGTGAAAGATGACAAGTATAAACGTTATGTATGGCTAAAAATTATGACACCAAAGAGAGCACCCATTTTTGTAGCCGGTTTCTACATTCCTCATCATGATTCCCCCTTTTATGCTTGCATGGATAGAGATCAGCCAGTTTTTGATTTAGAAGAGGACATTGCTTTTTTCAAAGGCGAAGGTTATGTTATTGTATTTGGGGATATGAATGCACGCACAAAAACATTGCAACATGATACTCAACAATTTGATATGCCATACATTTCAAGAGAGTTGGAGGAAGTTCACTGATATGATCATACTTCAATGGATAAGAAAGAGCCGGATCACTATGGAGAGTTACTTTTACACATGTATAATAGCACGGGTATGCTCATTACCAATGGTGTATCTTTGTGGAGTGGAACCAATGGATTTACACGTAGAAAACATAATGGGGTTAGTGCGATCACCTATACGCTATTCTCTGAGACCATCATGTATCGCATAGAGAGTTTTATGTTTGGCCAATAGACCCCAGAATTAGACCATCGGACCTTATGTATTGACCTTGCATGTGGACAAGCAACTAAGCATGATAATCTCAGCCAAAGGGAAGAGAAGTTATCACTATGTATGGATTTCAAACGGGCACCAATGTGCATTGGAATGGTTGAGCAAAAGTTATGGATGACAAAGCTTCAATATGACGCACCATTGGAAACTAAATGGGAAGCTTTTAAGAAAGTTATTTGTTCTTGTGCTGAAGAATGCTTTGCCATAAAGAATCTCCATGGTATCAACAAAGATAGATCCTGCAAACTGTGGTTTGATAAAGAATGTCAAGATGCTCGAAAGTCCTTGATAAAGCTTGAGACAACTATGGACAAATACAACTATCAAAGTCATTTGCATACATTCAAGGCATTGATTCAAAAGAAGAGAAGAAGATGGAGTAAAGCAACAATTTTTTCAAGTCCAAGAAAAGGCACGTGCATGTGGAAGATTTTGGAGAAACTTGAGGGGCAAGCGGGTTGAGAATTTTGGTAACTTGAGCCTTGTGGATATGTACACACATTGTAGGCAATTATATGAGCAACCAAATGAAAAAATTCCATTTTATGATTCACTCCCATGTATGCCATCTTTTTTTGCTATTGAGGATGTATGCGGTGGGCTTGAAAAGTTGGCCACTCGCAAAGCGGGAGATCTTCAAGGTATCAAGCCGGAGATGATCAAATGGACGAGAGATTTTACCCATGAGTGGATGTGTGATATGTTCAACCTTGCACTTCAACATGGTATGCCTTATGATTGGAGTACTAATTGGGTCAAGCCTTTGCATAAAGGAGGGGATGTGAAGAATGTAAACAACTACCGGACTATAATGATTGGGTCTCTTATGGCAAAGTTGTTTGGGTACCTAATGGAGATGAAATTGAGTGATTGGAGTGACGAGAATGACAAGCGTGCAAAAGGACAAGCGGGTTTTTGTCGATTCCATAGCACCATTGATCATCTTGTTACTCTTCGTGTCCTCATGAAGGAAAGATGATTGAAAGGCAAGCGATTGTATTGTTGTTTTGTGGACTTTAAAAAAGCCTTTGATATGATTCCACGTGAAAATTTGTGGAGAAGGATGGAAGAACTCCAAGTTGCCAAGTGAGTTTATGCTTGTGGTTTCTCGAATCTATCAAAAGGTGATGTGTCAATTGCGCATGGGAAGAGGAATTTTGATTTTTTTTGTAAGCACTATTGGGGTTAAACAAGGATGTCCATTGTCACCAACTCTCTTTGGTCTATGCATCAATCAATTGAAGCAAATGGTACTTGACTTTATGCAAGAAGAAGGCAGTGAAGAGGTCACTATTTGCAATGCAGTAATCATGCTTTTACTGTATGCGGATGATGTAGTGCTTCTCGCACACACTTTATAGTATGCGGATGATGTAGTGCTTCTAGCACACACTTTAGAAGATGCACAAAAGCTTATGATTGTCATTGAGAACTTTTGCTTTGCATAGTGGCCTGATCGTGAATGAATCCAAAACAAAGGTTATGCTTATGAAAACCAACCATAAGGAGAAGCCATGCATTGTGTACAACAATGAGACACTTGAAGTTGTTGAGAGCTTTAAGTACCTTGGCCTTGAGGTTCCGTCCAATCACAAGTGGCATGAATGTGCTATGCATCGTTTGGAAGCAAGAAAGAGAGCATATTATGCATTTGAGAACATGTGTAATGTGGGAAACATCAAGTGTTAGGTTCTCAAGAAGTACCTTTTTGATGCATTGGTGATACCGGTTCTTCTTTATGGAGTTGAAATGTGGGATGGTGTCGTGTAGCTCCGCTCCAGATGCCAGAAAAATGCACATCAAGCTTATTTAAATCTTACCTTGATTAATGGACAATGTTCAGTGCTTGTGCTAACAAACTAGTTTACGATTAGTGTATGCCAGATACGTCTTTAAAGGGCCAACATATGCCTTAATGATGGTAAAAAGGAGTATACTTGAAGTGAGCACAGATGGGAGATTAAGATCTAGAATTGTTGTGCTAAAGTGCTCTGCCGGCCTGTCTCTACAGCTTGTCAATTGGAGCTATGGTGCAAAAGTTATGGCAGGTTGAAGTTTAAGTTGATGCAGATCCATACCAGATTGGGAAACTGCTATTGAGGGGACAGAATTGAAATGAATGCATGGGCTTGAAGTGTTCACTTTGTCGAGCGCGTCAATCTTTTCAAATCAGTGATCGGGGTTCTGGTTGCCAAGATATTAGCCGTGCAAGATTCACTGGGAGCCGGTTCGTACCAGTCTGGTCCGCTTAGTCGGTGTCCATCTGGGAATTTTTGACTTCGAACAATTTTCAGAACGTTATCTTTTGCGGTGCACTAATAATTATATATGTAAGAGGATTTGAACTCGTCACTACTTTAGTCAAAATCTATGTCATCACTGTGCTTGGCACTGGATCCGAGCCAAATGTGGTGCCGAACAGAAGCACATAAGGCTTTTGAAGAGCTTCGTGTCCGGAATGTCGTCTCTTGGATTGCAATGATTGCAGGGAATGCCCAACATGGCTGTGGTAAGAAGCTTCTGGCTATTTTCATCGAGTGTGAAGGGAATGCTTTCCAACAAATGCAATCACTTATATTTGCGTCTTGATGGCCTGTAGCACTTTCCAAGACAAGGGCCGTTAAAAATTAAAGGATGTGCTATAGGTTTTATGTACGCCAAATTTGGTGCCTACTACATTGCCTTTGCTCGGTGTGTATGCCAAATGTGGTGCCCTTACAAAGCTCCACTATGAAGCCAAATGAACCTAAAGGCCGCCCGCCCATGACCTAAAGCGGGGTGGCCACCAAATTAAAGGGAAAACTGAGTGTGAAAAGGGAGGAATAAAGAAAGGAGATGGCGGGCATGGGCTACGAATAGAGATTGCGCAAGAGAAAAGGTGTCCTGCTGGGCTCTACGAGCGTCAGATGAGGGCACCGAAGTGACGGAAATTCACCAGCTCGTCAGTGCGCTCAGTTTCGGAGCCACTAGCGACGGTTTTTGTGCTTCCGTGACCCGCCGACTACCACGTCATAGATTTGAATCCCATGCCACGTCGCTGACGGCGTCGTCGTTGCAAGTTTTGTGTAAGTGAGACGGGGTAAGAAAAAGAAAAGAGGAAAGTAGAATAGGGTAAGGAGGGCATGACGAGAAGAACTCAAGGGTTAGGAGAGCAAGAAAAAAGCTCTCGAAGCAAGGAGGAAGGCTCTCTCTCTTCGTGCATGAATAAGCAAGGGTCTCTCTCTCTTTCTCTCTCTCTCTCTCGGGACCTTGAAGCAATAAGGAAAGAGAAGAAGCTTGGTGAAGCGAGGAGAAGAAGAAGTTTGAGACTCTCTCTTTCTCGTGGCCATAAGCAGGAAGCTTGAAGGTGACTCTCCCTCTTGTCCTTGACTAGCAAAGCTCGGAGGGAGGAGGTGAAGAAAAGCACAAAGCAAAGGCTCTCTCTCTCTCAAGAAGGAGAAGCAAAGCAAGTGAAGTCTCTCTCTCTCTCTCTCTCTCTCTCTCTCTCTCTCTCTCTCTCTCTCTCTCTCTCTCTCTCTCTCTCTCTCTCTCTCTCTCTCTCTCTCTCTCTCTCTCTCTCTCTCTCTCTCTCTCTCTCTCTCTCTCTCTCTCTCTCTCTCTCTCATGAGTCGACCTCGACTTAGCTCAACAAAGAGAAGGGTGCTTGACAAGAGCAGATATCGGAGCTCTGCAAGCAAAGGGAAGCAAACTAAGACGTCGTCCTCGATCGAGCAAAGCAAGGCAATCAAAGAGAGTTTTGAGAGCTCTTAACAACATTGAAAGAGAAACTTGAGGCTTATTGTTGATAACTGAAGCAATGGAGGGAGCGTAAGAACAGGCGAAGGAAAGCACTTAGAGAAGTTTTATGAGGACAATCAAAGGAACAAAAGTTGTGCAGAGAGCTCTTAAAGGTAGTTGAAGCAATTGAAGCGGCAAAGGAAAATTTCCATCACCGTCATCATTTCGAAGATTGATTAAATAGCTTATTAAGCCCCGGTGTCGTTAATAGCCCGATTAATTGTGTAAAACGGGAGCTTAAACTCCTAGGCAGATAATCCAAGTGACAATGCTGTTAATAGTCGGCCTTGGCTAAGGATGAACCTATATTCAAAGCATTGATTCGATAAATTGATGATTGTGGTGATTTTCATAGCCTTTTTCATCTATTTTTCTTATTCTCTCTCACACCTCTCAGAGCCAGAGGCCCGTCACCTGCTCGGCTCACGTTTCAAACACTTATCCCCCGATATCTTTGGTGAACTCGACACGAAATGATCCGGGGTGGGAGGTAAAGATGGAGAATTTAGAGCAGATGATGAAGACGATTGTAGAGTTAAGTGCAAACGGTTTTGATGATAAGTCAACAGTTCCAAATTTTTTGAAGGTGCTTCAATTAGTTCAAGGATCTCTCCTTGAAATATAGACCGTAAATAAGAAAAATCAAATGGATGAAGCTTTGGATGCAACTTTAGATGCGATATATGACGAGAGGTGAGTTTTGATGGATACGATCCAGAAGCTTACCTTGAGTGCTATGAGCTGGAAACCAAGTTAAGAGGGATACCAAAAGAGTTGATGATCAAATCCTTTGAGCAGTTAGTGAGTTCAGATTTGAGGAGCAGATTCAAGATGTTACGAAAGTCTGCAACAACGATAGGAAATATTTCAAAGAAGTTATTGTACATGTAAGTTATGAGCATTATGAAAGCTATCAAGAACAGAGTTCAGGTCTACCAAACTAAGTAGATATTCGAGGACAAGTACGATCAAAGTTAGAAGCTGTGATTGATGATTTTATTGTACAGGATGCCACCTTCTTATAGGCTAATGATGAAGATATAGTTGAAGCTGTGTATGAAAAGCTGGGTTTAGCAGATGCCTTGCATGAAGTGGAAGTCTTTGAGGGTGAGGCTTTACAGCTTCAAGATACAGAGGGTGAATTTTGTGAAGAATCTACACATGCAGTACAGGAGGAAAAGAAATAAGGGGATCAAAACAACGAATTGGCTGAATCTCAAGAAGAAATTATGCAGGTGAGAGTGCGGCCATATTCAAGTAGACATGCAGGAAGATTCGGTCACAACTGATACTTTTTCTACTGACTCAAAATTAGAGCAAAATATTTCTGGTACAAATTCTACCATAGAGTTGAATGATGATACAGATGTTATAGGTCAAAGCAGGGCTGCTGTTAAAAACAGCTGGACCATGGATTTGGGTATACCAGATTTGCCAAATTTGGATATACCAAATTTTGAGTACTTGGTTAAGCAAGAGTATGTGATTGAAGATCTGCAAAATGTTGATTTAGAGGGGATGCAGACTCCTTCATTGACAAGTTGTTGTGATGCCGAGCTACCAAAGTGAGAAGTTGAACTTGAATGATGATGATGAATCAGAGGGGGTGCAGACTCCTTCTTTGACAAGATTCTGTGACCCAGAGCTACCAAAGTGGCAAACTAAACCTGAATTTGCTGGTGATTTAGAGGGGGAACAAACTTCTTCTCTACCAAGATTTTGTGACACAGGGCTCACACTATGGCAGAATGATCATGAACTTGATGATGCTGATTCAAAGGGGGTGCATAGTGAAGTGCAATCTCTTGTTGTTAAATATGATTGGTTTCATTGTGCCGATGATACAGACATGGCAATAGGTGAAATTTTCAATGTGCATGCTGAATTTTGTCCTACAAAAGTGCAAAGATATTTGGATGAGGGTGAAAGACTTAAAGAGCAGTTTACAACAGATGTATTTAGTATGCGTGTCATATGTGGAAATCTTAGTTTACAATAGTCTGAGATGTGCAGGATGGAGGAACCTTCTGAAGCGGTGGACCTAGACCTTATGTGCTTGTTGGATGTAGCTTTGGAAGGATTCTCAAATACAGATGCTAAGGATACCAAACAATCTATATTCATGCATAAGCAAGTTTTTTTAGATGCAGCTGATGATGAACTATGCAGTTGTTGGATGATGCTCTACTTGATTTTGCGCCTCTACAATATAGAGAATTGTTTTCTGATGCACCTTGCGAGCCTAATGAAGAGAGTTTTGTCAGAGACTTGATGTATTGACATATGCATGATTGGGATTCCAATACTAGTGAGAGTGAAGGTGCACTACCAATGCTTTTACCTGTGATTGATGATCGACAATCGGGATGAGCCAGTTGTACACAGGATATGGCAGTATCTAATGATACGTGATGCTATATGGGATCTGATGTTACCCTATGTTGTAGGGGATTTTGAGCTAGCTTTTGATCTAGGACGTGACAAATATATGCATGGTCCGGGGCAATTGGCTTATGAGCCATATGATCCAGACGGTTTTCATGAAGATCTGTGGGTTAATTTATGTTTATGCTCTACTGATTGGAAATTATTGTATTTTTCCTATGATCCTAGCGGATGGTACAATTTTTTTAAAGGAATGCTCACAATGGGGCAAATGATTGATTTCCTGTTTGATCCCAGGGGCTACTAAAGTGCCAGTTGGAGATTTGAAGAGTACCAGTTATCTGTTATAACAAGTTGCATGGTACAAGGTTTTTGTTTCTAGATTATGCTAAGCTAGAAGAGTTTTTGGTTTTGCGTTCAGTAAGATTACATGGTTGGCTTCCAGTCGACTTCTTTGGACAATTGATGAAGTATCTTCACATCTTTTGAGTTGGTTCTACTACCAAAACTTAAAGTAAAGGACTTGACGGCCATTCTGTGTGCAAACAAATTAAGGCATACTTGAGCTTGATAGGGTTCCCTAAAGCGAGCTTAATGGTCAAGCCGTGTGCATCATTAACTGGAGCACTTCAGTCTGGCGGGGTTCACTAAACATGTTTTCCATAATTGAATGCTTTGGAGATACAACCGATACTGTTCAAAGATTTTTGATGGGCAACTACCTAATGATTAAGCTAGAACATTGATGATAGGGTATAAGCCTTATATTATTTTTCATATATTTAGCAATTACGCGATTTTGATGATGGCAAAGAGCTTAAGGCACTTGTAGCAGATGAAGATTGAATTGCAGTTGGCACAGATCGGAGGCTGTGTAGGTTCAGAGTTGGTGGATGTCGTGCATCTCCGCTCCCATGCTAAGAAAGATGCCAGAAAAATGCACATCAAGCTTATTTGAAGCTTATCCTGATTAATGGGCAATGTTCAGTGCTTGCTTACAAGCTAGTTTACAATTAATGTATGCCAGATGCGGCTTTAAAGGGCCAACAGATGCCTTAATGATTCTAAAAAGGAGTATGCTTGAAGCAAGCACAGATGGGAGATTATGATCTAGAATTGTAGTGCTTAAAGTGCGCTGTCGGCCTGTCTTTACGGCTCGTCAATTGGAGCTTTGGTGCAAAAGTTATGGCAGGTTGAAGTTTAAGTTGATGCAGATCCATACCGGATTGGGCAACTACATCTGAGGGGACATAATTGAAATGAATGCATGGGCTTGAAGTGCTCACTTTGTGGAGCGTGTCAGTCTTTTCTAATCAGTGATCGAGGTTTCGATTGCCAAGATATTAGCCGTGAAAGATTCATCGAGGGCTGGTTCCGTACCAGCCTAGTTCGCTCGATCGGTGTGCCATCTGGGAATTTTTGACTTCGACCAAGTTTCAGAACGTTATCTTTTGCGGTGCACTAATAATTATATATGCAAGAGGATTTGAACTCGGCACTACTTTAGTCAAAATCTGTGTCATCACTGTGCTTGGCATTGGATCCGAGCCAAATGTGGTGCCGAACAGAAGCACATAAGGCTTTTGAAGAGTTTCTTGTCCGGAATGTCGTCTCTTGGAATGAAATGATTGCGGGGAATGCCCAACACGACTGCGGTAAGAAGCTTTGGGATATTTTCATCAAGTGCGAAGGGAATGCTTTCCAGCAAATGCTATCACTTATATTTGCGTCTTGATGGCGTGTGGCACTTTCCAAGACAAGGGCCACTAAAAATTAAAGTATGTGCTATAGGTTTTATGTACGCCAAATTTGGTGCCTACTACATTGCCTTTGCTTGGTGTCTATGCCAAATGTGGTGCCCTTACAAAGCTCCACTATGAAGCCAAATGAACCTAAAGGCCGCCCACCCATGACCTAAAGCGGGGTGGCCACCCAATTAAGGGGAAAAATGAGTGTGAAAAGGGAAAAATAAAGAAAGGAGATGGCAGGTAGGGGCTGCGAACAGAGATTGTGCACGAGAAAAGGTGTCACACCGAGTTGTACGAGCGGCAGATGAGGGCGTCGCAAAGACGAAAATTCACCAGCTCGCCAGTACGCTCAATTTTGGAGCCACTGGCGGCGGTTTTTGTGCTCCCAAGACCCACCAACTGCCACGTCATAGATCTGACTCCCACGCCACGTCACCCATGGCGCCATCATTGCAGGTTTTGTGTAAGTGAGACGGCGTAAGAAAAAGAAAAGAGGAAAGTAGAATAGGGTAAGGAGGGCATGACGAGAAGAATTCAAGGTTTATGAGAGCAAGAAAAAGCTCTCGGAGCAAGGAGGAAGGCTCTCTCTCTTTGTGCATGAAAAAGCGAGGGTCTCTCTCTCTCTCTGTCCCTCTCTCTCTCTCTCTCTCTCTCTCTCTCTCTCTCTCTCTCTCTCTCTCTCTCTCTCTCTCTCTCTCTCTCTCTCTCTCTCTCTCTCTCTCTCTCTCTCTCTCTCTCTCTCTCTCTCTCTCTCTCTCTCTCTCTCTCTCTCTCTCTCTCTCTCTCTCTCTCGCGACCTTGAAGCAATAAGGAAAGAGAAGAATCTTGGCAAAGAGAAGAAGCTTGGTGAAGCGAGGGAGAAGAAAAAGTTCGTGGCTCTCTCTTTCTTGCGGCCATAAGCAGGAAGGTTGAAGGTGACTCTCTCTCTTGTCCTCGACTAGCAAAGCTCGGAGGGAGGAGGTGAAGAAAAGCGCAAAGCAAAGACTCTCACTCTCAAGAAGGAGAAGCAAAGCAAGCAAAGGTTTTCTCTCTCTCTCTCATCCTCGACTGCGACTTAGCTCAACAAAGAGAAGGGTGCTTGGCAAGAGCATATATCGAAGCTCGACAACAAAAGGGAAGCAAACTGAGACGTCGTCCTCGACCGAGCAAAGAAAGGCAATCAAAGAGAGTTTCAAGAGCTCTTGACAGCATCGAAAGAGAAACTTGAGGCTCATTGTTGATAACTGAAGCAATGGAAGGAGCGTGAGAACAGGCTAAGGAAAGCACTTAGAGAAGTTTTATGAGGACAATGAAAGGAACAGAAACTGTGCAGAGAGCTCTTAAAGGTAGTTGAAGTAGTTAAAGCGGCAGAGGAAAATTTCCATCACCATCATCATTCCTAAGATTGATTAAATATCGATCAATTGATGATTGCGGTGATTTCCATAGCCTTTTGCGTCTTTTTGTCTTATTCTCTCTCAAACCTCTCACAGCCAGAGGCCCGGTGCCTGCCCGGATCACGTTTCGAACACTTATCCCCCGACAATGGGAGCATCTCAAAGTCTACTTGGGAAGAGTTTGAGAATGTCCAAAATCCTTTCCTTACAAACTTTCTCCAAGTTAAGACACAAACACCATATATGCTCCTACTTCTTGAGTCGGGATCTCTTCCAATTGAGGTTATGGACATGGAAAGGGTTGTGGAGTACATGATAAAGATGCGTCAAACCCCTCACATAGACTTCCTAAAATTGTACGGGAAGTAAGAAAAAAAGTTCAAAAGATGCATAAAAGAAAGATCTTGAGCGCACGGGATATATGCTAGACATAAAGAAGTGGTTTGGGAGATGGGATGCATTACACTTGCTGCATGATGCTTCAATTGACTCCCAAGTGAATGAAGCTTTTCTACAACGCCAATGTATTACGGCTTGGAAGAACCAGGTGGGTCACCCTTCTCACATTACACCACCCATATTGCCCCCAACTACAAAACCATGTTCTTTGTTGAAAGAGGAAACCGTACTCACATTTACATGCTTGAGCCTATCCCCTTGTTGGTGATACGCACTATCGTAGCCATTCGGCTTAGCTCCCATTCCCTTCGATGCGAGACAGGGCATTGGGGCAATAGAGAAGAGTCAATTCGGCTCTGCACCTTATGCTCACTGCAAGTTCAAGAGGCTGAGTACCACACACTACTAGAGATCTCAGCTTTTGGTCACATCCGAACTTGATTCTCTCACATTTTCAGCCATGACTTAGACCTACACACTTTCCTCTCCCAACCATAGTGTGGGCTCTCCATTGCGACTCTCATCACCACAATTTTGGAGCATTGAGAGTCACTAATTAACCATACACATACTACATCACATGTAACTTTGGTCCCATAGGTAATATTTGACCTCCGAGACGATAATAAAATCTCTCTCTCTCTCTCTCTCTCTCTCTCTCTCTCTCTCTCTCTCTCTCTCTCTCTCTCTCTCTCTCTCTCTCTCTCTCTCTCTCTCTCTCTCTCTCTCTCTCTCTCTCTCTAACATTGATGGGCAGTCCTTGCTATAAAATCTACAACCCCAATCGCATGTATTGGACTTTAGCTTGCATTAAAAGAATAAAAAACCTCAAGCACTAGCGGTATCGCTAGTGCTCGAGTTTTTTTAACTAAAAAAAGAACCTCTGAAGCACTCTCTCTCCATCCTCCTAGTGCTTCACCCCTCTCTCTCTACCCGTCTACTCTTTTCACTCTCTCTCTCTCTCTCTCTCTCTCTCTCTCTCTCTCTCTCTCTCTCTCTCTCTCTCTCTCTCTCTCTCTCTCTCTCTCTCTCGCGGACAACTTTACCTGGGCGCTTTCACCTTGGAGGGCCCCTTCTCATATATGAATGAGCACTCGACCCACTTCTCTCTTTGTCCCCTCTCTCTCTTTCTCTCTCGTAGACAGTTTTACCTAGGCACCTTCACCTCAAGGGCCCACTTCACAAGTATGAGCTCTTGATTGACTTCTCTCTGTTTGTTCGACAAGGTTAATGAACCATTGCAATTGCTTGCTGGATTGCTAGCACTCTACTTTCGCTAGTCTTTATAAAAAAAAACACTAAACCTCAAGCGATTTAGAAAAAAAGAACTCTTGAAGCAATCTGAAGAGTTCTTTCTGTATCCATTCTTGCTCCATGCCTCTCACCAACCCTATCACAGAAGAGTCTCATGCATTGAACTTGTAGGTTTTTGAGCTACAAGAGCTTCTCCTTGCTTAAGATGGTGGTTGGTTCATGAGTTGCCGTTCATCTCCTAAGCCTTGGTGCCTTGTGGTGTTGATGAGTCGCAACCCTTCATATAGCCATATTAAGGTATTGGGGCATTGATACATTTTCAAATTTTGTGTTATTAATTGCTTTGAGGTGCACTCTCATGAGTTGTGACCCATTCTTGTGAGCCTTAGCTTTAAAGATTCAGGCTAGTATCTCTATATTCTCCCTTAGCTAAATTATTTTTGCCTTTTTTGTGCCTTTCTTTTTCATTGAGGTGGTGTAATGGAATATGACTATGACATGGATAGTAGAGGAATTTAAATAACCATAGTGAACATTTCCTTTATGAGGGTTCTTTAGGCAGAATAAGAAGAGTACTTGATTAAAAGTAGCAAAATGAGCATTACACCTGATTAGCTTGGCATGAACAATACTTATAAGAGAGAGAGAGAGAGAGAGAGAGAGAGAGAGAGAGAGAGAGAGAGAGAGAGAGAGAGAGAGAGAGAGAAATTTGACAACAGTTGAGGACCGGATTAACTTGGAGCCGGTCCCCCCTCCAAAAGGCTTTTGTATTATAGATTCTCCCATGTAGAGAAACTTGGTACAATACAAGATTTGTGTTCCTTGAGACCTCATTGGTGCCCTTAAGATTGAAAGCTTCATGCACCAAGATTATGTCCTTAACTATCTTACCAAAGCATAACTTGTCCCCGACCTCAGTCCCAAGACCTCAAACACCTTCAAAGGTGGAGAGAGCTAGCAGGGAATGAGGGTAGGGAAGAGGAAGAAGAAGTAACATACAATAAGAAATAGACTCCTCACCTAATATTACTCTTGTTGCTTAGCATAGCATAATAGCATAGTAATGTAGATGAAGAAGATGGCAATCTTTCACTTTAGAGCATGGCTCTTGGTTGGATTTGCATTCCATAGCCAAGAGTTGTTGGTGTAGGCTCTCAACTTCTCAAGCTTGGAGAAGGAGATCGAGTTCTTGCACAACACATCATGAGACCCCCTCCTAGATTGGGTCGACCCCCTCTTCTAGCTCATGGTGGAAAATGATTGGACCTCGTCAAGCTTGTGTCACTCACCGCTCTACGCTTCCTGTCGTGGAGGATTCCTCACCGCGAAGAAGAGGGAGACGCCGCTACACCGCGCTCAACCGCTTCGCCGCCGTCGTGCCTTCGTAATGCTCGATCGCACACACACTCCCTCTCTCACTCTCTCACACATACACACACACACACACACACACACAAGGAGATGAAGATGGAGATGGAGCAAGAGCACTCTTCAATTGCACAAATGAGAGAATGAGTGAATTTTAGGTTTAGTTGACTTTTATATGAGCTCACCCCATTCACACTTGGGTGCCCATGCTTAGCCAACTAATCCCTTGAATGTTCCAGTTAGAGTGCGCCTCTCATCTGCGATCACTCTTACCCTTTTCTTATTAGACCGACAAGCCCGGTACCTGACTCTACAAGTAAATAATACAACGTCCATCGTAGGTGATAGGGTGTCTGTGAGCCGTGAGGGTTAACACCTTGAGGCTCATATTCAAGAACTCGTCGAGGAGAATGAGAGACTCAAAGAATGTTTAGGGAATCTTGAAGATGCAAAGGAAGTAGAGAGACAAGATCTTCTTGAAAAAGCACACGCAGTCGAAGCCTCACTCACCAAAATTGTCATGGCATTGCAGAAAGAATCACATGAAGCAACACATAAGAAGATTGACACCAAGATACATGCGGCCCTACAAGAATTCCGGCTACAAGAATCTCTTGGCCTCAAGGTCAGGATTGGGGGGCTACACTCACCGTGGTGTACCACGGAGGACACCCTTGAGGAAGGAATCACCAAGCTCAATGACATTCTTCAACCTGTCTACATCGAGCCCAAAATTGTTGCTTGGATCAATGATAGACGTAGACATGTGCCACCCGAGCATTGCATACTCACTTTCAAGGGCAAAGTTGAGCGTATGAAGCTGCTATGTCAATCTCAGCTTCTCAAGGCAAAAAAACTTTGGATTGTTGAAGAATTGACAATGATTCAACTCAAGAGTAAAGTGAGGGAGCTCAAGAAGACACATGAAGCACGTAAGCAAAGCAAATGGGCAGTCTACCAGGGTGGCAAAGCGATCATCTAGGAGTTTCAAAATCCCAAACCGGCTCTCCCCTCAACCAACCCTTCTTAGGTTTTTGTTATCCCTTTTCGTCTACTCTACCCTCTTGATGGACCCTCAACCCCCAACTGATATGTATCATCCCGCAATGAGAAGGAATTGTTGTAATGTTGTGCTTTCTAGTCCCTGGGTCATATATGACCTCCATGGATGATAATTCAATCTATTTATCTATCTATCTGACTCTTACCCTCTAGAGCCCTTTTCCTCTCTCTACATCTCTTACCCCTTTCTCCCACCCTCTTTCTCTCAGTCTCCCTCTTCCTCCCCCACATAATATCTCTCACCCCCCTCTCCCATTGTCCATGCCACTCCCCTCCTTGTCTCTCTCTCCTTTTCCCTCTCTCAGTCCCTCTTTTCCTCTCTCTCTCTCTCTCTCTCTCTCTCTCTCTCTCTCTCTCTCTCTCTCTCTCTCTCTCTCTCTCTCTCTCTCTCTCTCTCTCTCTCTCTCTCTACTGCTAACTCCTCTCCCCCTCTCTCTACTTCTAACTCCCTTCTCCCTTTATCCCTCTCTCTATCCGTCTCTTTTTCTCTCAAACTCTGGTTCAAATGGCTTCATATCTAGTGTTCTAGAACTTCCTACTATATATGTACATCAATAATGATCAAACACTAAAAAATATTTGACTCAATCATTCTAGTGGAGAACTGGTGTTTTTTTATTAAAACTGTGCTTTTTAGTTTTTGACCCAAATTTAGAAAAAATGACTTCATATTTGGTGAGCTAGGATTTTGTACTATGTATATACATCAGCAACCAAACGTGAAAAATATGACTCGATCACTTTCGCAAAGAATTTGCATTTTTTCGCAGAAAATATGTTTTTTGACTTTCAGGCCCAAATTTGAAGATCCTAATGTCTGAAGGGTTTCTTATCTTGTGTGCTAGGTTTTTGTACTATGTACATATATTAGAAACCATCAAACATACAAAAAATTATGACTGGATCACTCTAGCACAAGGCTGACATTTTTTAGTCGAAAGAACATTTTTTACTTTCTGGCCCAAATATGGAGATTTTTGTGTCCGAATGGCTTCACATCCGGTGTGCTAGGACTTCATACTATGCATAAACATCAACAATCATCAAACATGAATAACTTTAAGGCTCGATCACTCTAGCAAAGAACTGGCCTTTTTTTGTAGAAACTATATTTTTTAGTTTCCGACCCAAAACCTCAAACTCTAATTTCAATAAGAAATGAATGTTGGATCTTATCTCGATAGTAGGGTAGAGGGCCAAGTTAAGGATATCGAGGTTGAAATGCCTTAGTCTCAGGTTATACTTCAAGATTTTGAGCACTGAAAAGAGTAGATCAATGCTGAGAATACCAATAATTTGCAGCAAAAGAGAGCAATGGAAGCTGTGCAACAAAAAGGAATTGTGATGGCAATTATTGTTTTGTCGTGTAAAAAAAGAGAACCCGAGTAGACAAAGATTGACATGCTCCAAAATAAGGACGTACTCTCACGAGGTTTGAACCACTATCTCGACCACTCTATGATGCGCTATTCATTCTCACTGTCCAAGTACTCTTGGAACTTTGTTTAAGTGTTACCCCTCGTTTGTACTTAAGAATTGTCCTACTTCTAGGCGTCTTTTTATCGGGATATTTACCCTACCATCTGTCAAAAAATCTAATATCTAACTAACCAAAATGATTTTCTCACATTGAATTGATCATTTAATATGGGGAAATAAATGGGAACAAGAGTTAGAATATAGACATGTGTTTTTAGGTCTATCTCAGCACGGGACCAAAGGGAGAGAAGGCAACAGGTCCAAAAGGAAGATGGTATATCAAAGAGCAATGGCCAGGTAATGGAGCTTAAAAGACCTTAGGGTTAGCTTCATTAAAAACCTCCAAAGGTTAGTGTTAAAAGTCCTTAGACCTAGGACCTTAGGGTACTTTAGACCTTTAGACCTTAGACAAGCTAAGCATGTGCTTGAGGTGATTGTCATGCTTGATGACTAAGGTAGTTGAGGTGCTTGTCATGCTTTATGACTAAGATGCTTGAGGTGCTTCATGACTAAGGTGCTTGAGGTGTTCCACAAATTCAACAACATCTCTACACAAGGGGGGGCGAGACCTACAAGTAGGGGCATGAGAGACAACACACACACACACATGCTTACTCAAGTCAAGCCAAATCTAAAGAGGCAACAAGGACACATGTCAAGCTCCTCCCCATGTTGCCCTCATAAGGTGACTAAAGCCTATTGGTTGGCCTCTAAAGGGATCCGGTGACAATTTAGTTTATTTAATTGATGTTTCAAGAATTATTCAAGTCCTCTCTCTCAAAGGGGCTAGGAGGACACTTGTCCTAATGCTACCCTTGTTGCTTGTTATGCACAAAGCTTGTGATTGGCCAGGTTTGAGGAGGTCCAATGATTTTCTAGCATGAGCTAGAAGAGGGGTCGATCCAAGCTAGGAGGGGGTATGCTTGCCCATATACCCTCTCTCACACACTCACACACACTCCCATTCTCAAAGTGTGTTGTGGAACTCCATCTCCTTCTCCAAGCTTGAGAAGTCGAGGGCCTACGCCAACAACTCTTGGCTATGGAATGCAAATCCAACCAAGATCCATGCTCCAAAGTGCAAGATTTCCATCTTCTTCATTTACATTACTATGCTATTATGCTATGCTAAGCAGAAAGAGTAATATCAAGTGAGGAGTCTATTTCTTTCTCGCATGTTACTTCTTCTTCCTCTTCCCTATCCTCACTCTCTCCACCTTTGAAGGTGTTTGAGGTCTTGGGAGGACTGAGGCCGGGGACAAGTTAATGCTTTGGTTAGATAGTTAAGGACATAATCTTGGTGCATGAAGCTTTCCATCTTCATTGCATCGACGAGGTCTCAAGGAACACAAATCTTGTGTTGTACCAAGTCTCTCTACATGGGATAATCTATAAATACAAAAGCCTTTTGGAGGGAGGACAAGCTCCAAGTAAATTTGGACCTCAATGTTGTCAAATCTCTCTCTCTCTCTCTCTCTCTCTCTCTCTCTCTCTCTCTCTCTCTCTCTCTCTCTCTCTCTCTCTCTCTCTCTCTCTCTCTACAAGTATTTTTCATGCCAAGCTAATTAGGTGTAATGTTCATTTTTCTACTTTTATCAAGTACTCTTCTTATGCTCCCTTAAGAACCCTCTTAAAGGAAATGTTCATTATGGTTATTTAAATTCTACTACTATCCATGTCATAGTCATATCCCATTATAAAAAGATCCGGTTTCTCTTTTCTTGCTTAAGAAGAGAGATCGTTAAGTTGTCCATGAAAGGTTGGACCTGTTCATTGCAAGAGGGTAAGTGGGACAGGGATCTATTAACTTGGTTGAAAAGGACTTAGTTCAAGGTACACCGTTGGGAACTATAGACTTAATAATGGAGTCTTTTGGGGCTTGCCTTTGGCTTAACCATTATTGAGCTACTAGCAAGCTCAACGAGAACCATAATCAATTGAGCAATGCTAGACCCTCTCCACTAATTTTTGCAATCAATGGTCTCTAGACCACAGGTGTGGCTGCTTTGAGAGCTAATTTTCAAAGGTAAAGAAGAGTAGCAACTAAGGTTTTAAAGGCTACCAAAGCACAAAGTAGCATATACATAAGTTTAGTTAGCATGGCTGAGAATAATAAAGAGAGTACAATGAATATTGACAACTTTGATTTTGCACATGAAGGTGCTATTGATGATGCCCAAATGTTTGTGAACTATCTTGTTACTAGTTTGCAACAAGCTATGGGCAACCGTGCCTTGCAAGCCGAAGTTACTCGACAACTTCGTGCTTATGGGATTTCCCTCCCTCTCCAAGAAGAGAGAGAGCTTAGGAAGCCTCTTATTGAGACTTCCAAAAGAAGACTCTCTCCGATAAGAGAAGAGGAGGAACATAATGAAGGAGAAACAAGTGAATCTCCGAATTCCTCTGAAGATGTGGCTCCACAAAGACGGCAGTCTGGACGATACCCAACTCCTCTCAAGAGGAAAAGATCATCATATAGTCCTTCTCCTTGTCACTCCAAAGGGGGAGAGAGGAAGCAAAGGAAGAAAAAGGCAAGAAAGAGGTCATTCTCTTCACCATCTTCCTCCTCTTCCAACAAAAGCAGTAGCTATTCTCCTAGAGAATACAAGAGCAGAGGACATCGCAAATCCTATGCTGCTTGGAAAAGGTCCTACAAGCTTAAGAAGTTCAAAGAGGGAGGAAAAAGTATCTCTTTTCTCATCTATGATGACACCTTTGGTGCTCTCGACAAAGTTTTAGCCTTCATCCAACAATTTAGTGTGGTCTTTGGAAACGAGGGCTTCACAAAGTCCTCCAAGCTATGTCATGTAGCTATGCACTTTCAAAAATCTACTCAGCAATGGTGGGCTAGCCTTTGTGGAAATGGAAAATCTCCAAAGACATGGAAAACTCTATGAGTTTCTATCATGAAACAATTTCTTGCAAGCGACGCCAAAGATAAAGTGCTCACCAAATGGTGGAGTTTGAAGCTACTCTCCAACAAGTCTATCCACAAATATGTGGACAAGTTTTGGGATTTACATCTCAAAGCTATAGTCTTTCAAAAGATAGACTTTGCCGAGAAAAAGCAACAATTTTGTGTGGAATTGCCTAAAGAAATGGCCAAGTATGTCAACTCACAATGACCTAGTACTATCATCAAAGTCATCCACCACACTATGGTTGCTTCCCGCATTAATTTCCAACAAGGGGCTAAAAGGAATTCCAAGCCCATGGAAAACAAAGACCAAAATGAATCGAGAGGGAAGAACAATTCTCAAAGTTTTTCCAAGGTAGCTCCAACAACAATAACAACAAAAACAAGACCAAGGAGAAGGGAGTTTACGAAGGTAAAAATAAACTCTCTCTTGAAGAGTTAGAAACTTTTCAAGAGGATCATCAATGGTTCAAGTGTGGGAAGCAAGGGCATGGTTACCATTCTTGCCCAAAAAGAAATGCACGCAATGAGACTCATAGAGCTTCCACGTTCGAAGCTCCAAAAGAGGATGCTCATTGCAAATGGTCATCCCTTTCCTATGCTTGGGGAAAGTTGAGGGAGCATGATGCCTTCATCCTTTTTTACCTTGGCTCTACTCACAACTTCATATTAATGAAGTTGGCCACTAAGTTGGGTATACAAGCTTTCAAGATGGGAGATATTGTAACTGTCAATGGAGATTTCAAGGAACAGCAAGCCTCTGTTACTCCCTTGATTGGGAAGTTGAGGCTTCATGTCCAAAGCTACGTCGATAAAGAATACTTTTTCATCTCCCCTCTCCAACATGAGGATGTTATCCTAGGGGCACCATGGTTCAACCGCATGGCTACCAACATGAATTCCCCTGAAAAGAGAATTTATTTCACCTACAAGGAAAAGAACATGTATATAGATGTCAATGAGTCATGTGGTACTATACCTCTTGTAAATTCACATGCTTTTGACAAGTCAATCAAAAGCTTGATTTCCTTGTACATGATTTTTCTCAAAGAGTCTCTAAATGATGCTAATGTTTTAACAAAACAAAGTGGTAGGAATCAAGAAGAATAAGACTTGTTTAATTTTCTAAATAGATTCCAAGATGTATTTATCAATGACGTCCCTATGGAGCTACCTCCAAAATGAGGGGATGATGACTTTAAGGTAGAGCTTCTACATGGGAGCTCACCGGCTAATAAACCTGGTTATCTTCTCCATGGAAACAAGCTATGTGTTACTCAATCCCTTCATGAGAAAGTGATGTATGAATCCCATGCTCCTCCCTACACGGGGCATAGAGGGATTCAACCTACTCTTCGAGGAGTAGAGACATATTGGACCACCATGAAAGTGGACATACAAGACCATGTTTCAAAATGTGTGGTACGCTAAAAGACAAAGTATGATAGAGGGAAGCAACCTAGATTACTCCAACCATTGCCAATCCCTAATTCTCCATGGGAGAGTATATCCATGGATTTTATCTTTGGATTACCCAAGTCTATCCATGGGGATACGGGAATATGGATCTTCCTCTCAACTATGCTACAGCATGGATTACACAGACACACACACACACACACACACACACACACACACACACACATCTCGAAAGCCATATTACAAACATGCTCACACATAACATCGCAAACTCACATGCTGCAAATCCATATCTCTCTCTCTCTCTCTCTCTCTCTCTCTCTCTCTCTCTCTCTCTCTCTCTCTCTCTCTCTCTCTCTCTCTCTCTCTCTCTCTCTCTCTCTCTCTCTCTCTCTCTCTCTCTCTCTCTCTCTCTCTCTCTCTACTTTACGCTTCAGCAATGAAATCTCTCTCTCTTTCTAATACTCTCCTACTACACAAGCAGCACTATCAGCAGCTTTCAAAACCCCCTGATCGGCTCTCATGTTCTCTCTCTAATTTGCATTGCAATAATGTGAAACTCCCTCTCTCTTTGGTCGTCTACATTCCCTCTCTCTCTCAACTACACAACAGGCAAACAAGCCTCTCTTTTTCTCTAGCTTTTCGTACGATGCACACAGGGCAGTGCCCTACCCGGCTCATAAAGGCCCTCCTATCTCCTATGGTGACACCCTCGCGATCTACGGTGATCCTCACTCTCGCGGTCTCTCTGTCGCCCGTGGCTGTTCTGGGCACACAGCAGTAGCCCTCATGGGGTCCCCTGCTCTCACTCACCTTCCCTGCCCGACGACACCCCTCTCTCTCCTTACGACTCCACATGCCCTCTCTCTCTCCTCGGGGCAGTTCAGAACTACCTGCCGACTGCAATAAAAAAAATTAGTTTTTTTTAAACCAAATAAATAAACCAATTGTCTTATTATGAACTTCAAGGCCATGTTCATTCAGAAAACCTCATAAGAAGGGAATTATTGTGCATAGGGCCAATCCCCCAAGATCTCAAAGATCTATTAAATAAGGATTGAACTCAATACCTCTTTCTCTTTATCTACTTCCCTTACGGTGATTGTATGTTTAGCTCCCACTCTCAATCGGCAAAAATAAGGATTGAACTCAGTACCCCTTTCTCTTTATCTACTTCCCTTACGGTGATTGTATGTTTAGCTCCCGCTCTCAATCGGCAAAAATAAGGACAACCTTGAAATTCTTTTGGTCTTTAGTTCAAAATTTGAAGATGTTGCCGGTGATTATACTAAAATTAGTGTAAACTTCTCGTTTCCTTAAAATAAACTCAAAATCTGATTGGAATTTTACAATTTCAACTGGCTAACATAAATTGTACCCCGTTTTCTCTAAGACGGCTTGGCAGACCCTTTCTCTCTTTTTCTCTCTTCTCACTAAAATCGGCCACAAAAAGATATTTTAACGCCATAAAGGTAGTCCCAAAAGACCTTAGAGATCTATTCTAGCAAGGTTTTGTACCCATTATTAAAGCCATCACTCTCGATCTACTTAGCACTCTAGACAATCCCGGCCCATAGTCTAGTACCATCTAGTCTATGGTCATAAGTAAATGAACTTGAGCATACCTAGGCTAGAAAAATTATAATTGCACATTGACTTACTAATTCACAGCATAATGAAATTATTCAGTGCAAAAATTTAAAGCATACCAACATGCATTCATGCAATCATCATCAAATTAGGACAAGCATGAATACTATTGCAGTTACATGTATGCAAATGCAGCTAAACTACCCTTGCAAATCCCTTAAATAACCCAAGTTTGATTCAAAATTCCAAAATAACTAGGGGTCTACATTTCTCCCCCACTAAAATGTGAAGTCGTTCTCAATGAACAAAAATGTCTGCTACACTTCATTACTGTTGCTCCCCAGCTCTGCAACTACACTTCACAGCAACTGTTAAAAAATAACTCTGTCCTCTCCTTAAATGTGAACGCCCTTGTGAGCATGAATCCTGAAAAACGTTACTCTAACACTAGACACATCTTACTCAAAATACAATAAAACATAACAATTTTTACCTTCTCATTAAATTAACACATAGTCAGTGTAAATTAAACGTATTAACCATAGTAAATTGAACATACTAACTATAGCAACTTATATTTTTGAACTAACTAATCAGTTGTAAACATTATCCAGTCAAAAAACCCCTTACTTGCCACTAGTAACTAAGAAGTATATACTAAAGGTGATTAGTTAGTATAAATATGGAAACCTCACCAACTCTCGACAATAATGAGAACACCCCCTTCCATGTCTTAAGTCTCTACAGAGGTCACATCACCTAGTCCTTAACATATGAGAACTATAACAGCAATTACTTTTATGAAAGTCATGTCATGATTTAAAATTCCCTTGTATTTAATTTAACTCCCATTCATTAATTTATTGCAATCATTCAAGCAAAAAAAAAAAAAGTTTTACCTTGTTTTCTTTGAAGCCACATTGGACTTGCATTTTTTGTTTTTGGTTTTTTTTTTTTTTTTTAAATCACGTCCCCTTTAGGTAGTAATGAACTAAGTCAAGAACTCTTAACTAATAAGTCTAACAAAAGAATAGCAATTCAACTATATAAACTACTAAGCTAGCTATTTAAAATACTATGGAAGGTAACATTTTAATTCTCACCGACTTTACATTTTCTCAAACATTATCTTCAACAACCAACTACAAAAATGGAATTAGAAAGGAAACACATGTTCTATTGTCTTCATATCCGTGTCAGCAGCCACAACGCCAACTATTGCTTTTGACACATCTAGTCAACTATCTAATCCATTTCTGTTGTCTACATATTTACCTTACTCTACAAAACTCAAATTAAACAAAAAAAAATTACTTTCACATAATTTAAAAATATGGCCCACGATACCACAATACACACAAGTAGATATTTGGATTTGAGAATTTTCAACTCATTCCCTCCCTTAGTTTGCTCTTTGCTAGTTTCTAATGAACATGAAGTATTGAGTTCTTCAATTTGATTGACACAATGATTATTACTATCCATTTCTCTTAATGCAACTATACTCTCATCTCCCCTGTGGCCACTTGTCACTTCACCAACTAATGCTAATTTTCTATACTTGTCAAGCTCCCCTCTCATTGCTTTAACATCATTTCTCAAGGATGCTATTTGTTCAAAATGAGATTTACGTTCGTGGTTAACCATCTGGCACATCTCTTCTATTTCCTCCTTTAACGTTATAACATCCCTACTATAGCAATCATCAATTAACCTCACTAGGTCCTTGTTATGTTTAGCTTCAAGCAAAGCTTATTTCTTTTCCATTTCTAATATGGATATTTAGGCCAAACAATCTCTAATCACACTATCCACATTATAACCTTCATTATTCTCTTGCTCCATTGGTCTACTCTGTTTAGACCAAGCTGAATCGACCTAAGCAATATTATCTAAATCACCTAAGATGCATCTTGAGCTTTGCTCATACCATGCCAACTTCATCTATTGCTCTAGAAAGTCATTTTGTCGAAGGTTACAAGCATGAAAAGTATATATATTGGGATAATCCAAAGACAATCTAAGACTTGCTCTTTTCAGTGTTACTACATAGACATTGCATCTCCTTGATTGGCCAAACCCTGTGTACCAATATGCAAAATATATGCACTGGGGTGCCCCGTAGCTCTAATAACCAACCGTCTCCCGACGGATGCACCAAAAATGGCTAAGTCTTTCTAACGTAGTCCAACTATATCTAATATACTCTAAAAGCCAATATGTGTTCTCAAATCTACTAAAACCAAGTGTAAAACACACAGTAATGCATTGCAAACTCCACTTTTACAAGCATTTCTTTTTAATTTTACATACACCAACAAAGATCACAAATATATTTCTATTTGAATATCTCATTTCAAAAACACTTCTTTATCCCAGCAACCATAGACACCAGATTTCACTTTCAAACTGACATATGAACTCAACAATCAATAAGAATTATATTTTTACTTTGCATAATCAAAATTTATTCTCAATTTCCCATACAATTGCTCTTGACACAATTAATTGATGAAATTTGTCCTTTATTTATTCAAATGATTTAGTCTTGGCACATCTCCCCAATCCCAATGCTTTTATTATGCATGAGTCTTTAAATTAAAATCTCTAGCAAACATTCATGCTTATGCAAAATTATAAACACGCATGCAACTCTAATTTATATTTGGCTACATTCCAACTTTTATACTTGACATTCAAATTTCATTGTTTATTGTATAATTTATGTTTGTATTTATTTCATAATTCAAAATATAGACCAACCACTCATTTCTTTAAATTTACTCTTCACAATTTACTTTGGACCGTCTTTGCGATTTCACTGCTCCATAACTTGGCTTCAGCACGCTTGTCCATGTCGGCTCTTTTTCAATCATCCACTCTAATACTCACTTATGCATATGTAAACTCTCACACTTCTTTGCCCAATCTCTCTTATTACTACACTTCTCCCTCCTCCTCGCTCTCAACATTTACGACACTCATACACACACACACAAGCATTCATAAATATATGCTTCTTTTTGTTTTTCTTTCTCTTTCACCCTAGTTCTCTCTCTATAACTCCTTCTAACACTCTTGATTAACGCTATTACAGTGTATTCTTTCTCTCCCTATAATACACACACACACACTATTGCAAATCAACACACGATTATGGTTTGATATCGATACTACTTTCTCTCAACTACACTACAGCATGGATTACGCACACACACACACACACACACACACTTCTCGCAAGCAATATTACACACATGCTCACACATAACATCACAAACTCACGTGCTGCAAATCTCTCTCTCTCTCTCTCTCTCTCTCTCTCTCTCTCTCTCTCTCTCTCTCTCTCTCTCTCTCTCTCTCTCTCTCTCTCTCTCTCTCTCTCTCTCTCTACTTTACACTTCAGCAATGAAATCTCTCTCTCTTTCTAATACTCTCTTGCTACATAAGCAGCGCTATCAGCAGCCTTCAATACCCACCGACCGGCTCTCATATTCTCTCTCTAATTTGCATTGCAATAATGCAAAACTCCCTCTCCCTTTGGTCGTCTACAATTCCTCTCTCTCTCTATTGTGCAAGAGGCAAACAACTCTCTCTCTCTCTCTCTCTCTCTCTCTCTCTCTCTCTCTCTCTCTCTCTCTCTCTCTCTCTCTCTCTCTCTCTCTCTCTCTCTCTCTCTCTCTCTCTCTCTCTCTACGCTACACATAGGGCAGTGCCCTACTCGACAGAGGGAAGCCCTCCTATCTCCTATGGTGATGCCCTCATGATCTACGGCAACCCTCACTCTCTCGGGCCCTACTCCACATGTAGTCTCTGGAGCACCTCCACCCACAGTGCCTGCTCACTTAGGTGACTTGGCAACATTTGCTCAAGCTATCGGTCGATCTATTGCTGAGAATATGCGTAACACGCCTGATAGAGAACCTAGAAGTAAGGCAGTACAAATAGCCAAGCTCACACAAAAATTTAGTGGAGACAGGGATGTGAGAAATCATATCGAAGTGTTTGAACAAATATGCGATTCTCTAGGAGAACACAATGACCTACATGAGAGCAATGCTTTAAGCCTAACCTTAAGTGGAAAGGCTGGGGATTGGTGTAGAACCCTAAGGGTGGAAGAAAAAACGATTTACCCTACTCTTAGGAGACTGTTCTTAAAAGAATACATACGAGAGGGAGTACTTTGGGGTGTAGCCTCTCAGCTCCAGAAAGCCCAACAAGAGGAAGGAGAGTCGGTGAGAGACTTTATTAGTCGCCTGAAGCATTTGAATTCTCGATGTAATCCAAATGAGCGCTTCAACAATAATCAATTGCTCGATAGATTCATTCGGGGATTACGACATGAGGATATCTACAATGGCCTAGTCATTAGAGGTATCACCACTTGGGAAGCAGTCACCACCAATGCGATCCAATTGGAGGATAATTTAATGATTCAAGGAGAAAGAGTGTCTGTTGAGACTAAATCTATTAGCTCGTAAGCATCAGGGCATCAGCCTATGACCCTAAAGCCTATTGCTAAGGAGCCAAAGATATCTGAGATGACTTTAGCAGATCTCACCAAGGCTATTCAAGAGAGTCTTAGAGACGATCGTGCTCCGCAGAACAATCATATGTATCCAAGAAGGGAGAAACAATGGTGCTTAGTATGCTATGGACCGCATAGTACCAGTGAATGCCAAAATTCAATGGGAATTGCAATGCATGTGGAAGGTATGGTCATCAAGCTAAGGATTGCATAGTATTTAAGTGCGCGATGGCCAATAGACCAACCTTAGCATGGACAAACACACTTCGAGTGCTTGCATTGATGCCGGCCCCACCACTTGAACAAACAGCACAACAAATAGTCCCTAGGGCCCAAAATGTTGTTCAAGCAACACCTTTACCACCTCCAGTACTAGGACCGCAACCACCACATCCGAGAATCACTTCTGTGAATCAAGTGGGTTGTGAGTCATCTATTTCTTGTTTGGAAGGCTGTGAGGAAGATATAGATCCTAATATTGCCTATGGGATGGATGTGCTTGAAGAAAGTCCACAATACTACATGGAGGACTCTTGGGGACAAGTCAAACCTATATATCAAGTAGCTGCTCTTGCTGCAAGAGGCCAAAATATCAATTACACTGCTAAGAGACCACCTCTTCAATGCTATGAGTGTGGAGGTCCACATTGTGTAGCTGAGTGTCCTATTAGGCTACAAAAGAACGCCACACTAATGCAAACCAATCAAGCGAGCACGTCTACAATGCAGATACTCATGTGTAATCGATGTGGTATAGATCTTTGATTGCCCAATGTCCAAATAATCCAAATGCACCGAAGATCACGTCATTAAACTTGATTGAAGTTACCGAGGAGCCATCACAAAGTACACCTGTGGTACCAATAAACGTACTCACACGATCGATGCTCCAAAAACAAAATTATATTCTTGAGAAAAGAGACACGGCATCAATTGCCCAATCTCAGAAAAACAAGAAAACACGAAGAAAGAGATTGCAAAAAGTAGCGAAGTTAGACCCCATTTCAAAGACCAACATAGAGACTGGTGACGACCCCGTATATATGAACGACGTTGAAGAAGATTCTGATTCACGTGAAACCGTGGAGACCAAAACGACCACTAAGATAGAAACCAACAAGAAAGATCTTCATGAGCCACAATGGCAGGGACCCAAGAAGAAGATAGGAACTTATCCAAACCCTACAGAGGAGATCGAGCGAGTCAAGCAATTAAGGATTTTGGTAGAAGATACCCAAAGGGATCTAGAACCAGCACCTAGGCAGATCCAGATTACAGACACCGTGTTTCCTATGCAACATCAACCTCACCAAGTCCATAGACCCTTAGCCATACCTAGTGTCATCCAAGAAGAAAGTGACTTAAAGTCATGGGAAAGTGGGCGTACTCACTTCTTGATGGAAATAATGTTTACAGAGGGACTACTTGATCCTATCAAAGAAATGGAGATCCCATCTTCCCCACGTCAAGGGACTCAAGGCCAAAAGGTGCCGTTAAACATTGCCAAATTGATGGATTTCATGTCTTCAGAAGCTAGAACCACCATCATGTCCAAACTATATAAAGATCCTGAGCTAGTCTCAGCTCTTGAGCCTTCCTCAATGGAGAACTGAAGTTTGGGCTACCACAATTTGCACAGATGGATGGAGTTGGGGAGAGGCCAATAGAGGAGGAACACTTAGATCCACAACCCAACCTAGATGAGAACCTTGTTATAGAAATACATGTTAACAAGTTGGGACAATACTTTGAGGGTGATGAATCCAATGCGACCATACCAATCACTACTAAGGGATTAACTATGAAGGGAATCCTTGATGGTGGCGCTGGGGTTAGCATTGTGACTAAAAATTACTGGGAAACTATGGGAAGACCTCACCTTGCGACCACAACCATTGTCATGAAGATGGCCAATGGGTCTATTGTTAAACCTATTGGGATGCTAGAAGATCTTAAGATCAAGGTCTTTGGACATAAAATAAGGATTACCTTCATTGTTATGGATTTCTCCAAACACACTATGGCATCGGAGATGATCTTAGGACGTCCTTTTATGAGGGAAGCAAATATGGTGCATGACTGGTCTAAAAACCATGTCTACTTGCAGTTCCAAGATTCTGTCATTCGAGTGGATCTTGTTACTGGTCGAGCACATCCCCTAGGAAACACGTTTATAATTGATCATAAATCTGACACCACAGTTCACTCAGCCCCATTGCAGTATTGTTACACGTGTAAAGCGGACACTGATGTTGGGGAAGATTCTCCTTATATAGACGTACTACGTGGAATGACTGAGTCGGACAATGTGGATTGGGTCCACCTAGCAGCAACCATAGACACTTGGGGAAACAGGGGGACGACTTGGGTACACCTGAGGGGGATGAAATGCCCGTACCTTTAAATATACTACAAGCAATGCATATAGCTTCTGACAAGACTCAGCCTCATATAACAAAGAAAACATACAAGTGGGTCCCTAAATCTTCTTTAGCGACCATAGCTAGTGCTAAAAAATAGAAGCCTTGTAAGAAACGTCCCACTCGCCCCCAAGAAATGTAAGAAAACGTGGTGTTGGATTCCTAAAAAACTATTGGAAGCCCAAGGCTACTATCAAGGAAATGATCAAATCTAGGTGCCAAAACGTAGATTTTGTTCTTATCTGTCACCTGACCCATGTGCGCCCAATCCTGTAGCTCCAAAATGAATCAACGATCACGGAAAGAAAAAAATCACAGAATGCTACACACCCGCTCCAAAGCTAGTTTGGGTACCGAAGAAAGAACGATTTGTTCCACCTAGCTTAGGAAGGGGGGAGTCCCATGAAGCTTCTAGCTCCTCATGTAATGCATCCATAGAGGTAAAAGCTTCTCCACAGCCTCCACCTACAATAGTGGACCTCCATGAAGCTACAAAGGAATCCACACCTCCCAGTGTTCAAGAATCACCTGATGAACCACTTCAAGTTCAATCCTGGGAGAGTACCTTACCACCCTTGCAACTCGATGAGGCACCTAAGGTAATAGAAAACTACTGGAAAAAATCCTCACCTATTACCGACTGGAACAATTGGTTTCAAAGGGTGACGAGTACATTGCAAACAGTATGATCTACCCAAGGAAGGGGGGAGTGTTTGCTCACAGTCATCATTCACTTGCTTCCCTCTCAACCTTCCTCCCTGACCTCTCAATCTCCCAATCTTAGGGAATGTACATATAAAGCCTTATACTCACCAAAAAAAAAAAAAGAGCAAGAGCAATTAGCAAACAAGTATGCACAATAAAAGTCAAAACATTGACTCAGACCTACACATTCACATCCGGTACACCGAAACAGAAACCTATGTCATAAAACACCTTTGATCCTCATCACTTGAGTGATGGAGGGTAGGTAGAATTAGTACGATAGGAGTGTTTCTGTTTTAGAGTTGAGTGATTAGCAAAGTTCCTTTTTCCCACTGATGTGCCTCCTAGAGGTATTCTTTGTGTTTCCTAGTGTGTACAGGAACATGTTGTTGTGGTTAGGATCTAGACCTTCATGGAATCGTTCTCTCATTCACACTTAAAGTCAAGCACGATCATCAACACAAACAGGTATTTCTTGTCCATTAGCATTGTCCCTTACCTTTTTGCATCCATGTTTGTCTCCTTTAATTGTCATTGGTAGCATAATATTCAACACATTTGCTTAGTATCAAACATTAAAATTCAATGTAATTTTTTGTCATAATCACTTGTCTAGATTTAAAAATCAAGCAGTCCGACTAAGCTAGTTTGACCAAGCTAGGCGTTAGAGATCTTCTCTTAATACCATGGAGAATGCCTTCCTAATAATCAATGGTTACTTAGGTTCTTAATCCGATTTAGGCAGCATTGTGTGAAATGTACTAGGGCTTTCTAGTGGACTTAGTCCCTATTGACCTTTAGCTTAAGTATTATAAAGGGAGTTTACTAGTGTGATGAGCCTTGGGAGGTATAACAATGTTATATGACCCCCCAAAGTTACAAAATTAAAATGCTGAAACGAACAAACAAAAAATCAAAGTGCCACAATGTAAAATCTTAAGCTGGAAGAGAAATCTCAGCTTGATTTGGTACTTCACTCACATGTATCACCTATGGTACTAGAGCCCTAGAGGTTACCAGTGTGGGCGCTTTTCCTTGAAAAGCAAAAAACCCAAGGCATACAAAATAAGCACATACATCAGAATTGAATCACTGTGAAAAGACTTTGGGGGGGTCAAAGAAAAGGTAAGCAGTAAGGCGATGATTTCATGAGAAATTCCTTTTATTGTAGCTTAACTACAAGGTCTTCTAGGTATAGCCTCTAGTCAGCCCTCGAACATGAAATACTTGGCTCTCATGATTAAACAACTTAATTGACCAGAGAAAATTAAGAAGCTTATCCATGGTATTAATATTCGATCTCTAGTGCCTTTCGACCGTTAAATTAGCGACCCCATACTTGTTTAATTTTTTACCTTTACATCTGTTTATGCATTTGATTATATTGCAATTTACTGTTTATTGCTGACAAATGGTTTAAAATTCTGTTGCCAATCACATTGTCTGCCTACAGCTGCATATGCTTTTTAATTCTATATGAGAATGCAATTACTGTGCCGATGTTGTTTGATTTTGTAGTGACTGAAGAAGGCTAAGGACATTCATCTCAAATGCTCTTCCACCTTGACAAACGAGCTTCAACTCAATAGCTTCCGAGGACAGAATCTACATCAGGATGGGGGGCATGTTAACCCTCACAGCTCACGGACACCCTATCACCTACGACGGACATTGTATTATTTACTTGTAGAGTCCGGTACCGGGCTTGTTGGTCCAATAGAAAAAGGGTAAGAGTGATCGTCGATGAGAGGCGCACTCTAACTGGAACATTCAAGGGATTAGTTGGCTAAGCATGGGCACCCAAGTGTGAATGGGGCGAGCTCATATAAAAGTCAACTAAACCTAAAATTCACTCATTCTCTCATTTGTGCAATTGAAGAGTGCTCTTGCTCCATCTCCATCTTCTTCTTCTTCATCTCCTTGTGTGTGTGTGTATGTGTGAGAGAGTGAGAGAAGGAGAGAGAGGGAGTGTGTGTGCGATCGAGCATTACGAAGGCACGACGGTGGCAAAGCGGTTGAGCGCGGCATCTCCCTCTTCTTCATGGAGAGGAATCCTCCATGACAGGAAGCGTAGAGCGGTGAGTGACACACCAACACCATCTTTTAGCTTGCTAGTTTAGGCTTGTTGTGTGCTTGGAGCCATTTGTGGCTCGCACACGGTGTATCGGCAAGTTTCTTGCATTGACACGTGCGACATACGCGCACACAAGGGCTGTGATTTGTGCTTCCTGGCAGGCTGCAGGGTCCTTCCTTGGTGTCGCTGTCACCACAAGAAAGCTCTTGCGTGCAATAGGGGTACCAAAGGATGACATCGAGCTACAAAAGGGGATTTTTGTTGAAACTACGTGAGATCGAGGGCTTACTTGGGTTTAATTGTTTGAAATAGAAGCATTAATCCAAGCTCTGTGTAGGCGGGATAGCAGACAAGGGAGCTTTTTGACAAGCTGAGAGAGATGGGGAGATAGAGAGTCTCTTGAACCAAAGCCCTTTGTGTGCTGACGAGTAGGCATCAAGAGGTCGCAACAAAATCGAACCAGAGTCGTAGCATGTCAAAGGTTGCAGCAGGCGGTCGCAGCAGCAGAGTCAGGTCGGGCATGGGGGCATGGCTTGTTTGTTAACGCCCCCCACAAGGCCGCCCTCACCTGGGAGGGCACTCAGAGTTTCAGTGAGCTTTGACGAGCAAAAATGAGGCTAGGGAGTAAGAGATGTAGAGAGAGGAAGAGGGCTCTAGAGGGAATGAGTCAGATAGAGAGGGAAGGGGAGAGAAGAGTTAGAGGATAGAGAGAGAGAGAGAGAGAGAGAGAGAGAGAGAGAGAGAGAGAGGGAGAGGGAGGAAGGGATAGAGGCTAGAGAGAGAGAGAGAGAGAGAGAGGGAGGGAGGGGAGGAAGGGATAGGGGTTAAAGAGTGAGAAAGAAAGAGAGAGGGTCGGAAGGGAATAAGGGTGTAGGAAAAGATGGCCTTGGAGGAGCGAGGAGGAGATGGAGGAAGAGCGAGTGGCGGAGGAAGATAGGGTGGCTTGAAGCTCTGCAAAGAAAGTTGAGCAGACCAAAGCGGGCCAAATCAAGAAAATTCGGATTGAAGGTTAATCAAACAGGAAGCTTTATGAGCAGGAGATGAGGTAGCTATAAGCGAGCTTAGTAGAAGCTTGAGATCGTGTGATAAGAAACACACACGTACACACACACACACACACACACACACACGAGGCATTTTGCAAGGCCAAATCAATGCTGAGTATAGAGGACTTGATAGCAGCGCAAGGGGAGCTTATTTGCAGCGCTGTGGATGACACTGTGGGGAATTGTATGTGTTGTTCTTGTTGCAATTAGGGTTACAGAGGAATGCACACAGGAGGTCTCTCAAAGAGCAAGGTTAACTAATGGAGCTTAAAAGACCTTAGGGTTAGCTTCATTAAAGACCTCTTATGGTGTGTTAAAAGTCCTTTGACCTTAGGCAAGCTAGGGCTAATAATGAGGTGGGAACCCGACCTAAACTTACCTTTGACCTTAGGCAAGCTAGGGCTGAGCTTGAGGTGGGAACGCAACCTAAACTTGCCTTTGACCTTAGGCAAGCTAGGGCTGAGCTTGAGGTGGGAACTCCACCTAAGGTGCTTGTCATGCTTGATGACTAAATTACTTGAGGTACTTGTCATACTTAATGAGGAAGGTGCTTGAGAAGATTCCCATCAATGGGGGGTAAGGTGCTTGAGTCAAAAAGAGACCCTACAAACTTAATGAGGAAGGTGCTTGAGAAGCTTCTTATGCATGAAAGTCCCAAAGTTAGGGGAATCTTTGGCTTAACCTTCCACTCATTCAAAGAGCACCCCTTTTCTCAAAGGGCACATGGGACACATGTCAGACTCTCCCTAAGCTTAACCACATGGTGTGCTTGAATGCTATTGGTTGGGCTAAAGAGGGTTCCAATGAGCTTCTAGTTCCATCCAACAAATATCTAGATATTTTCAAGCTCTCTCTCTCTCTCTCTCTCTCTCTCTCTCTCTCTCTCTAAGCGGTAAGGAGGACACTTGTCAAAAGACTACCCATGTACTTGACTGCATGCTGCATGTGATTGGCTAGGGGGAGAGGGGTCCAATGAGCTTGAAGCATGTGGAAAAGCAACAACTCACCCCAAGCAAGCAAGGGAGGTGCTAGGGGGATATATACCACACACACACACTCATTTTGTGGAACTATTCTCACTTGGAAAAAGTTGAGGAACACCACCTCCTTCTCCAAGCTTGTGAGAATTGAGAGCCTACACCAACACTCTTGACTATTGAATGCAAATCCAACCAAGATCCATGCTTCAATGCTTAAGCTTGCCATCTTCTCCATCTTCATTACTATGCTATTATGTATGCTAGCAAGAAGAGTCATGATAAGTGAGGAACTATTTCTTTCTCCTATGGAATGTTTCTTCTTCCTCTTCCCTATCCTTATTCCCCGCTAGCTCTCTCCACCTTCAAAGGTGTTTGAGGCCCTTGGACTGAGGCTTGGGATAGTTAATGCTTTCTACAAAGTTTATGTTATGCTTGTGATGCATGAAGTTTTCCATCTTCATTGCATCACCTAGGTCACAAGGAACACAAAGATTGTATTGTACCAAGTCTCTCTTGATGGGAGAAACTATAATACAATTGCCTATTGGAGGGGGGACCGCCGGCTCTGTATGAATCCGGTCCTCAACTATTGTCATGTTCTCTAAACTCTCTCTCTCTTGCAAAAGTATTGTTCATGCCAAGTTAACTAAGTACCATGTTTATGTTGCTACCATCAATTAAGTTCACCTGCTATGCTCACAAAGTAATCTCACAAAAGTGCTTCATCTAATTTCCTAATTTTGCTACTCTCAAAATTCATAGGCCATTTTCATTACATTGGTATCATAGCATTTGGTTTCTCTTTTTCTTGGTTAAGAAGAGAGGTCCTTAAGTAGCCTATAATGGTTGTTTTTGTTGATTATATTAGGGTAAGTGAGACTGGGATCTATTATCGGTTTTGTTGAGCCCACTATGTGGGATATGGTGCACAACTTGAGAGCTTTGGTCTTAATAATGGAGTCTTTTTAGATTTGCCTACGGCTTTACCATTATTGAGCCACAAGAAGTCCAAAAGGAGCTATCCCTCGGCAACTTCACTATGTTAGACTCACTCTACTACTCTCTATAATTAACCAATTCGAGCCGTGGGTGTAGATACTTAAGTGCCTATTTTCAAAGGCTAAAAGGAGTAGCAACTAAGGTTTTGAATTGCCAAAGCATACACTACGTAAACATATAAGTTTAATTAGCATGGCGGACAATAACCAAGAGAGTAGAATGAACATTGATAACTTTGATTTTGTACATGAAGGTGCCAATGATGATGCCCCCATGTTTGTCAATTATCTTGTCACTAGGTTGCAACAAGCTATGTGCAACCCCACTTTGCAAGCCGAAGTTACTCAACAACTTCGTGCTTATGGGATTTCCTTTTCTCTCCAAGAGGAGAGAGAGCTTACGAGGCCTCTTGATGAGACCCCCAAAAGAAAACTCTTTCCCATACAAGAGGAGGAATCCAAAGGTCAAAAAAGCAATGAATCCCTAAATTTCTCCGAAGATGTGGTTTGACGAAGAAGGCGGACTAAACGATTGCCAACTCCTCCTTAGAGGAAATGGTTAACCCATAGTCCTTCTCCTCGTCACTCCAAAAGGGAAGAGAGGACACCAAGGAAGAAAAGGGCAAGAAAGAGGTCACCCTCTTCTCCTTCTTCTTCACCTTTCTCCTCTACTGATGAAAGCTATGGTTATTCTCCTAGAGCATATAAGAGGGGAGGACATCGCAAATCTTACCCTGCATGTGAAGGTAACAAAAGCTCAAGAAGTTCAAAGAGGGAGGAAAGAGTATCTCTTTTTTCACCTATGATGGCACCTTTGGTGCTACCGACAAAGTATTGGCCTTCATCCAACAATTTGATGTGGCCTTTGGAGACCAAGGCTTCACGGAGTCCTCCAAGCTACACCATGTAGCTATGCACTTCCAAAAATCGGCTCGTCAATGGTGAACTAGCCTTCATGGCAATGGCGAAGCCCCAAACACATGGAAAACTCTACGAGTTTCCATCATGAAGCAATTCCTTGCAAGCGATGCAAAGTACAAAGTGCTCACCGAATGGTGGAGTTTAAGGCTTCTGTTTGCGGTTCGCCGCGACGGACGTCCATAGCATAGCTCTCAAGCATCAACATATTTATCAATACAGGGGAAGCGACTCGGATGAGGCATGGGAGCTCACTAGGGTATCAATCCTAATGAAGTGAACTCGAAGAGATGCAACTTACTAACTCTACAAGCAAATCAAACGCATTACCGCTGAGGGCGAGCTTTTTGAAATGGGGCCTCTAAACCCAAGCCAATGGGCCTACCCTCACAAAATGTTCGTAAAGAGGTACGCACACTACTTGGGGCACCACCTTCTTTTGGGAGTGGAGAAGGAAACCAATCAAAATAACAATTGCACTCACCCACTCAAGCAACACACTTTGAAAACTCCCTTACTCTATATACACTTTGGACACTTGAACACCATCAACGATTATGCAACCCAATGCCGTGCATTAAAATGAAATATGCAATTTGTGGAATAGCATTCACCTTCTCCCCATAAGAATACCCATAATACATCCAAACTCTTCCTCTCTCAAGCACTCATCAAAAAATCATGCGCACAAGACTTGCCTCTCAAACACACAAGAGAATCACTTACATCAAACTAACACACTTTGCATAGAGAGCTCATCTCCATCTATGCAATGCCGTGACACAAATAAAATCACCATGAGAGGTAGCCACATGCATATGTAATGAAGCAAAAGAGAGTTGGAGTGAGAAATTTCTTTAGACCAATTGAATAAGTGTGGAGAAACAAACCAATGGTAAATTGAGAATAGAACACTTACTTGATTTCTCGCACACCTTTTAAGGGGAGGACAGACGCTGGCTAACCATCACGAATTGCGACACTTGAAAGTTTTGAAGATGATTTCATGATCATTAACATAACCATGAGAGATATCATGATGTATTTACAAGTTATTGAGGTGCTACAAATGATTTATTGGGTTGATGGAGTAAGAGATTGTAGAATGGAAAGAGTGGAGAATAGAGTTGCACTTCCTCCAAAGAGGAGGGTTAGGAGGGAGGATGTGAAAGAGGGAGAGTTGGGGTTTTCTCTACTATTGATCAAGAAACAACATGAAGTTGAAAATATAGGTGTATGTCCTTGAGTCTCTCCAAGGGGGGCTATTTATAGTTGTGTAGGTGTGGGATTATGCTACACTTAATTAGAGTAAGTGATTAGACCTAATTAAGTGTCCTTTGACCACTCATTGAATATTGGACATAAAAGGGACTATTTATTCACCAAAAATATCATTTTAGACCGTGAAGGCTCCATAGGGGTGCATAATGTAGGTGGACCCCACCATGAGGCCCTACGGGTGGCTCCTACGGGGTATCTCAACTTGTCTGTCTTGGCATTTAGAAAGCATCTTTAGGTTGGTCCCATCACATGCAAGTGACCTTGAACACTCATTGATCTTCTAGAAGATGAGTAGGGGAAAAATAAGATCTCACCCTCTTGATTTACTTGATTTACAGTTCCCTTTTGCTACGAATCTGACAGATTTACACTTTTGACCATAACTTTTTATCTGTAGCTCGGAATGACATGCTTCAAAAGACAAAATTGACCTTCTCAACATGTTTGATATGAATTTGGACTATTCTTCACACCCATGCACCAAGGAATTCGGTTTGGAAGGTCCACACTAGGCTAGGGAACCTTTTGCTTCCAAGTCTTCTTGTATGGGCCCTTTGCTTGTATGCATCCAAGGGGAATCATGCGTTTTCAAAAGGCTATGATGCTTAAACAAATAGAGGAGGGCCCAATATTATTTGCTTGTGAAAAGAATATACAATTGGAGTCTTTTTGAAAGGAGAGAAACTATATGTATATTCTTAAGAGATATTGGGCCACCTATGTAGGGGGCATAGAAGACTTGTAGAGAGGGACCATAATCTTTGGTAAAGACAAGTGGAGAGTTGATTTCCATGGGAATTTATCTATATGGGATGGAAGATGGATATATTATTTTTCTACTACTAATTCACAAGAGGTAAGAAAGTTTGGGGATATATAGTTGGTTATTGTATGCTTATTCCATTTACAAAGCAAAAAAGAAAAGGGTGGTAATATAAATATATGACTAAGGTGACATTTTTGGGAAGAGTATAATGTATGTGTCGCCACAAAGGTTAAACGAAGAGGGGGAATTTACTCTAGATAACTTAATAGCGTAGAAGAATATATACACATATGAGGAAGAGGACGTTGAGTAGGCTGACAAATGTTGCAAAAAGATGGTTACCATTTTATGCCACTCACCGCCAAGTAATCTGCCTATGTCCTCCTACACCGTTCTTCAGTCATCACGCCCGTTTACCATGCAAATCATATCGGAATCGCACGAAACTTGAAGGGAAGCTACAAGGGATGATCAGGAACATATCCTATCACTGTCACAGCATTCTGGAGAGGTACAACGATCGCGATCGTTCGTCCCAAAGTCAGCAAAAACAGCGAACAGATGATCCTAATGGGTCATTTTAGGGTCCCTAAAGCCTCTCCTAGGGCCAAAACAACATAAAACATGCATATAGACACTCAAAACAGCGATTTAAGGCCTCAAACTCGTAGTTGAAAACCTACACCGACTCTTGAATGATTACACTTGAATGAAAGAGCAAGAGGAGAGGAACACAATGCAATAATCAAATCTGAATTTGGATTACCGTAGCCGCAATGGCGAAGATTACAAGTTTGAACAGGAAGGAGCTCTCAAACGTACGCTGTGTTCTCAGTTCTCCATTAAAAAGATTATCCTCCAACTTACAAAAAAATGACCTTTATAGATTAGGTCTTTACAAAATGGCTTGTCCGGCCATAAGCTCCCAAACCTCTAACTGGCTCTCTAATATACAATTGCTCCCATAAGAATAATCATATATCCTTAACAATTTCCCGGCTTAGAGATGCTTCTTTACAAAAGAATTTTACAATGGTTCCTCAGAAAAATATGGTCCTTCTGGCCACGGCCGCTTGTTGCTTCGTCCGCCAAACCCTCCCCCCTTCCTTATCCTTGCACGCCCTCGTGCATGTTTAGTGCTTTGGCCATTGATGTGGCTCTAATGAAGCGAGTGTCGCTGAAAAACTTCTTGTTCGCAGGACGACTTTGAGGTCTTCTTGATGCTGTCTGAATGGATTTTTAGATAAGGTGTGTTGGTATGCTACGTACCTTGCCTTGAGGTCCTTCGCCATGGGATGGAAAATCCTTGAATCCATTTCGAAGAATCCTGTGACGAAGGCCTCTTCAAATGTCTGCAAGTAGTGTGATGGCAAGTACATTAGCCTGGAGTACATGGCCATCAAGATGTGCCATGGCGGTGAATCCTGTAGATTCCAGCAGATGCCTCTCTAACCTTCCAAGAACAGATTCCACGGATGAGTGTCGCCTTCAGTGTCTTTAAACACCTGGATGCAGGTGACGATCATCCGGGCTATATTTACTAACATCTGGCACGCCAAATCGGGGACATCCTGCCAGCAAGGTGACTGTTGAGTTCAGTGTGCTGACCATGTAGGCCACTGTAGGGGGTTGCTGCGCTGTCAGAACCGGGTAATTTAACTTGTGCGGCCTTGGCCCCTTCCATGTGGTGAAATGTTTCCAAGTGCGTCTTCGAGGGACTGGGCAGAATATAGGATCTATTTGTATATGTTGAGGAGCGTTGTGGTAATTTGTTAGATCCTGTGGCCTTTTGTCCAACCACTTCTGCCTCCACTTGGGGTGCTCATCGACAAGCACTTGAGCTTCTTCCACTGTGAGTGCAATGCCTTCGTAACCCCCTTCTTTGTTTCGTGGCAAGGCTGGCCGCATCTTTTCTTTTCACAAAATTGCTTCATGCCATAGCAGAGGAAATGGGAGGTACTCATGGCCAAATCCTTCCACCTGCTCTTCTGGTTGTAAGTATGCCAGGGCTGCTAACTCCAGTATCTTCTTTTCATAGAGCATGTACTCCTTGGCTGGCCCCTCTGGCATGTCCTGAATGCTCTCATTGAGTTCATCTCTTATGTCCAGATCGGGCCCTTCAAATTCCTGCTCTTGTTGCCCTTGGTGTGATGTTCCAGGCAAATCTGGCGCTTGTTGTCCAGGCAGCAGTTGTGGTTGAGTCTGGGCTTTGTCTGTTGTTGAAAAAGCAGATCTTCTTTTTCCTTTAGCAGCGTGTCACCGATCTACTTCTGAATCTGTAGTTCAGCGCTTGCTTGAGCTAGTTGCTGCTCCATTTCTTTTAACTTTAGCTCATTTGCCGCCGTCTAGGCCACCATCCCTGATACGAGCAGCTGTCTTTGAATCTTTTCTTGCTCTAGCTCTGCTTTAAGCGCTGCTATAGTGTTCACTGTTGTGGCATCGTCAGATGTGGAGACCAATGCCCCAGCAGGTTCCTGATTCGCCATTAAAGTCATCAAAGTGCCTTTGACAGTGCTGTAGGAACTGCTAAGTCTTTGGAATCTTGCACTCTCGTAGGCAAGCTACTCTGTTGCTTTCTGGACTCTTGCCATCAGCTCTTGGCACTCCTTCTCTTTGGCGGTCAAGTCTGTCCTGACGTCCACCAAATCTTTGATCAGAGACTGAGCCTGCTGTCCCTCAAGGTCTCTTTCCTCCGTTGTGCATTCCAGTTGCGTCCTCAGGCTCTCTAACTCTTCTTGCCCTGATGCTTGCTTTTATTGGGCTTCATGTACCTGTCTTTCGTTTTCACTCAACACCACATGCTGACATTGAAATTGCCGTTCTAATTCCCATAGAGTTTGCTTGTAATCAAATCCAGCCACTGCCTGGCAGGCTTCTTGGTATCTGATGGATTCAGTAGGTGGTATAACTTCCTTTTGCGAGGTTGAAGGGGGAGGAGTTGGTTGTTTTTTGTTCGATGGAGAAGGGGGAGGAGGAGGAGATTTTGGTGAGGGAGGAGGCGATTTTCTAGGCGAGGGAGGAGGTGGACTTGAACTCGTACATGTCTCTTCTTGGAAGTCTCTTCTCCTTGTTGCGAAGCATATGCTTCCACTTTTCTTTTCTTTAAAATCCTGATTATTCTTTGGCGGGTGAGATCCGCCGCCTGTCGCGCTTCCAGATTCCTATCTCTCTGGATCTTCTTAAGCTATTCCGCCTGATTTGTCTCATCAGCCGCGTCTTTCTCCTTCGTTCCTTCAGTGGACTGCGAAGAAACGTCCACTTGCGCAGCCTTCTGTTCTGCTTCTAACCTTTGCTTCTCAGCCCGTAGGCAAGTTGCATTTTCAATCCTTTCTTGCCTTTCCCTTTCGAATCTTCGTTTTTTGCGCCTGTTGTGTTGCAGCCGCTCGATCCTGTCTGTCAGCCCGTAATTTGGTTCGTCTTTCCTCGACTCTTTTCTGAGCTTCCGCATATGCTTTTTGCAGGTCCGACTGCGGTACTGCACTTCTCTCCCCTCTTTTTCTCTCGAGCGGCTTTGTTGAATCTTCCTCCTTGCTTTCCTCAAACTCTGAGGGGCCTTTGTCTTTAGAATCTTGAGACTTTCCTTCATCATCTGTCTCCGTTTTTTCTTCATCACTCGAGATTTTATTGGTGGCCTTTGCTGAGCGTGATGATGTCGCACCAGGGGTTGTCCTTACGGAGTGTGCAACCAGCTTAGATTTCTGGATCAAGGCCGTTTGAGAGCTGACCAGTCCTTTTATTTCTCGAGTCCCTTTTGTTCTCCAGTCCTTTTAGTGCAAAAGAAAGATGGTACATACCACATGTGTGTGGACTATCGTGCAGTAAACAATATGACTATCAAAAACAGATTTTTCGTACCTCGGGTAGAAGATTTGTTTGATAATCTACAAGGCTCTACCTAGTTTAGTAGGATTGACCTTAAAATTGGCTACCATCAAATAAGGATAGGGAATGAAGACATTTCAAAGACCGCGTTTCGTACAATGTTTGGCCTTAATGAATATCTAGTCATGTCTTTTGGCTTGACTAATGCACCAGCTACATTCAATCGATTGATGGAGAAAATTTTTAGACCCTATCACAAATTCACTGGTGTGTTCTTTGATGATATCATCATCTACTCCAATTTATTGGAGGAACACAAGCAACATCTCCAAGTGATTTTTCAAGCATTAAGGGAGAATAAGCTTTTTCTTAATCAAAAGAAAAGTGAATTTTTCCTTCAAGAGATTCAATACTTAGGTCATATTATCTCTCAAGATGGTATCCGTATGGATCCATCAAAGTTGGAGATAATAAAAGCATGGCCTAATCCAAGTAATCTACATGAGCTAAGAAGCTTTATTGGTATGTGTGCATACTATAGACGCTTCATAGCAAAATCCTCTCAAATAACAGGACCATTACATGACTTAACAAAGAAAAACGTTAGCGAAGTGCTTTTGACAAGCTCAAAGAGAAGCTTACCTCCCAACAAGTCCTTATGCTTCCGGATCTCTCAATGCCATTCGAGGTCCAATGTGATGCTTGTGGTGATTGCCTTGGAGTAGTCTTGCTTCAAGAAGGGCATGCCATAGCATATGAGAGCCGAAGGCTCAAAATGGATGAACGGGTCTTAAACATTTATGAGAAAGAGCTGTTAGTTGTTCTACATGTCCTAGACACATGGAAGCACTATCTATTGGGGACTCCATTCATTTTACGAACAGACCATCAAAGTCTCCAGTACTTCATGACGCAAACAAAACTTTTCGACAAATAAATGAGGTGGGCATACGGGAATACGGGAATATGGACAATAGTCGACAGGTTTACCAAGCAAGCACACTTTATCCATGTCAAGACGACTATTAAGGCACACCAAATGGCAACTTTCTTCATATCGCAGATTTTCAAACACCATGGATTTCCAACATCCATTGTGTCAGATAGAGATCCTAGAATGACCAGTAATTTCTAGAAAGGTATCTTTGAAAATGTAGGTACAAGATTGAATTTCTCTTTGGCCTACGACCCACAAACGGATGGCCAAAGCGAGATAGCCAATCTTACGATTCTTGATCTACTAAAGACCTATGTTATAGAAGTAGATCAATGCTCACAATGGAAAAAATACTTACCTCTTGTAGAGTATGCGTATAATAATACTACCCATACTTCTACGAGAAAAGCGCCTTTTGAAATCATAGAGGGAAGACCTAAAAGTCCCTTGCTACTTAAAGTACATAGGAAGATCTTCGCTGCCGATAAGTATAGCCGTGACCTGCAGGCATCTTTTCAAAAGATTAAAGAGGCTATATCCATCTCCCAACTAAGGCAAAAATCTACTATGGACAAGAATAGAAGGGCCTTAATGTTCAAAGAAAATGATTGGGTCTTACTTAAGTTTCCTAAGGCTCGATTGAGGCAAACGACGGGGCAATATCGTACAGGCCATCAAAAGTATTATGCTAAACTAGCAAAAAGATACTATGGTCCTTTTCAAATTTTGAAGCCAATCAATGAGGTGGCTTATCAACTCAAGTTGCCTAACCATTGGATCATACACAATGCTTTTCATGTGAGCCTACTCAAGCCCTACAAAGGAGAGCCTCCAAATGAACCAATTATTGAAGACCCTCCCGAAATCAAAGATCAAGAAGAGGTACTACAACCTGAATCTATCCTTCAACATGAAGACAGGGTACTACAACATGGTAAGATTATCTGATGGTATCTTATTAAGTCCAAAAATTATCCTTTTGAAGATGCTAGATGGATACAAGGAATCCAACTTAAGGGTAGTATGAACTTTGTCAACACTTATAAAGCTACATCAGAGTAAGCAAATGTACATGCTCCTTTTAAATGATCAATGTTTTTGTCTTATAAGACTAATTCTCTCTTTATTGTGCACAAATTTAAGTAGTATGCATACTAAGAATCAGCTCTCAAACACTATGTAGAATTTGTCACTCTACTTGGGAGGATGAAATGGACTAAAGAGCAGACATGCTTGCGGCATCTATGTCTCCCAAGCACCAAATGGATTAGTCATCCATCTTGGAATGATGTCGTAGGTAAAAAGGGATCCTCTACCAGCTAAGACAAATTGACTAATGACTATGGCTTTATCTCTTTTACCTCATAGTCAAGGACAAATATGATTTCAAGAGAGAGGTAATGTCATTAAATCTAATATCTAGCCAACCCAAGTGATTTTTTCATATTAAACTGATCATTTAATGTGGGATAATAAACAAGAACAAGGGTTAGAATATAGACATGTGCTTACGGATCTATCTCAGCATGGGGCCAATGGTAAAGGGGCCCAAATGAGAGATGGTATGTCAAAGAGCAATGTTAACTAATAGAGCGTAAAAGACCTTAGGGTTAGCTTCATTAAAGACCTCCAATGGTTAGTGTTAAAAGTCCTTTGACCTTAGGCAAGCTAGGGTTGAGCTTGAGGTGGGAACCCGACCTAAACTTACGTTTGACCTTAGGCAAGCTAGGGCTGAGCTTGAGGAACCCGACCTAAACTTGCCTTTGACCTTAGGCAAGCTAGGGCTGAGCTTGAGGTGGGAACTCCACTTAAGGTGCTTTTCATGTTTGATGACTAAGGTACTTGAGGTACTTGTCATCCTTAATGAGGAAGGTGCTTGAGAAGCTTCCCATGCATGCGGGGTAAGGTGCTTGAGTCAAAAAGAGACCCTACAAACTTAATGAGGAAGGTGCTTGAGAAGCTTCTTATGCATGAAAGTCCCAAAGTTAGGGGAATCTTTGACCTAACCTTCCACTCATTCAAAGGGCACCCCTTTTCTCAAAGGGCACATGGGACACATGTCAGACTCTCCCTAAGCTTAACCACATGGTGTGCTTGAATGCTATTGGTTAGTTCCATCCAACAAATATCTAGATATTTTCAAGCTCTCTCTCTCTCTCTCTCTCTCTCTCTCTCTCTCTCTCTCTCTCTCTCTAAGCGGTAAGGAGGACACTTGTCAAAAGACTACCCATGTACTTGACTGCATGCTGCATGTGATTGGCTAGGGGGAGAGGGGTCCAATGAGCTTGAAGCATGTGGAAAAGCAACAACTCACCCCAAGCAAGCAAGGGAGGTGCTAGGGGGATATAAACCACACACACACACTCATTTTGTGGAACTATTCTCACTTGGAAAAAGTTGAGGAACTCCACCTTCTTCTCCAAGCTTGTGAGAAGTGAGAGCCTACACCAACACTCTTGGCTATGGAATGAAAATCCAACCAAGAGCCATGCTTCAATGCTTAAGCTTGCCATCTTCTCCATCTTCGTTACTATTCTATTATGTATGCTAGCAAGAAGAGTAATGATAAGTGAGGAACTGTTTCTTTCTCCTATGGAACGTTTCTTCTTCCTCTTTCCTATCCTCATTCCCCGCTAGCTCTCTCCACCTTCGAAGGTGTTTGAGGCCTTGGGACTGGGGCTTGGGATAGTTAATTTTTTCTACAAAGTTTATGTTATGCTTGTGATGCATGAAGCTTTCCATCTTCATTGCATCACCTAGGTCACAAGGAGCACAAAGATTGTGATATACCAAGTCTCTCTTGATGTAAGAAACTATAATACAAATGCCTATTGGAGGGGGGACCGGCTCCGTATGAATCCGGTCCTCAACTATTGTCATGCTCTCTAAACTCTCTCCCTCTCTTGCAAAAGTATTGTTCATGCCAAGTTAACTAAGTACCATGTTTATATTGCTACCATCAATTAAGTTCACCCGCTATGCTCACAAAGTAATCTCACAAAAGTGCTTCATCTAATTTCCTAATTCCTCTACTCTCAAAATTAATAGGCCATTTTCATTACAGATCCAATTTACTGTCACGCAATGTATGCACCAGCCATTTTGGCATACCTCTAGCTTGCTCATTTTCAGTCCTTTCCTCATCAAGTACATCATGTACATCTGCATCAGTAATAGGCTAATCTATAACATTTTCTAAAACCCCCATAGGCTGTACGTTTGCGTCATTGGAATTTACATTTGTATTTCCACCATTGAGAAGAGGCAACAAAATGTCATAAATGTCCTGTGAGCTTACATTACTGTCTCTAGTACATGACAGCAAGGGCTGAACATAAGCTTCCACAAACACTACATCCCGTGAAACCAGAATACGCTTTGTTTGCGGATGATACAACCTGTAACCTTTGCTTTCAGCACTATAACCAACAAAAATACATTTGACAGCCTTATCATCCAATTTTTGCGTTGTGTTTGTGGCACCAAAGCATATGCCAAACAACCAAAAATATACATGTGCTCAATAGAAGGCTTTTTATCATGCCATGCTTCATATGGAGTAATAGACTACTATTATTGAGGCATGTAGGGAGTGGGAATTACGACTAAATCAACCATTAAAGCATTACATCATCACCTCATAGAATCAAAACAGTTTTAGTACTTGAACAGGTTCAGAACAGAATCAGGATACTGTATGGAAACTGAAGACAGAATACACAGAGAAACATGGAATCTTCATAGCCATAGCCTTGCATTCATCATTCTTCCCTCATACAATGTGCTACCATCAGTTGCGAGGCTAACTACTAGGAAGAATGAAGAGGCACAAAGCTCTTCCCTAATTACAAACTGAAAAGTAAACTACTAAGGAAGAATGAAGAGGCACAAAGCTCTTCCCTAATTACTACTAGGAAGAATGAAGAGGCACAAAGCTCTTCCCTAATTACAAACTGAAAAGTAAACTACTAAGGTTCAATAACACTTTACTGAAAGAATATGCAAGGCTAACACCTGGCACAACCCGGTGGCAAAAAGTTTTTGAAAACCAAAAAAAACTTTTGACTTGTTTCCCATAAATTGCTTGTTAATCAAAATCTAGTGCTCACAAGATAAAGTAAAACAAAGTGCAGTGCTTGGAACGAAATCCAAGGTACACAAATGTATTACTATACCCAATGAAACACTACCCTTTCCCACTTAGTGTTGAAAAACACTATTGAACATTTAGACATCAGTTTCCCCTGGCAACTCCCCACTGGGCTCCTCTAGGGTCACTGTCTCCTGATTGAAATCTGCACGAACTGTTGTATCTGCAATGCCTTTTTCCACTTTTTTCTCATCATCAAGCATTGCCTCCTCTTTGTTGAAACCTGGAATTCCTCATTGAATTCCTTGGTGCTCATGATCTCCTCCACAATTTCTTTCACTGCACCTGTCTTAGTTTGTTCAGATTGCAAATTCTGAAATGAGTCATTTTTACTTACAGGTACAGGATCTCCCACATGCATTGCCTCATGAGTTTCCACAGCACTAACCAAGGTATGAAAATCAATACTGGATTCAGGATCAACTACATGACCTGTGACCATCTTTCCACTACTGCCTTGTTCAATTTTACATCCCTGAGTAAATTCTAAACTTTGCTGCATCTTCAACTGCTCAAAATCTTTCTTCAAGTCATCAAATTGCTTTTGCAAAAGAACATAATCTTCATTCTGCTCCTCCTTTGCATAACTTTGATAGGGAATATTCACAAGGGAAAACATTTTTCTTCTCAATTCTAACCAGAACTGGTCACCCTGCTTTTTGACTTCATTCTTCAAAATTTCTATATCATGTGGTAAGAGGTACCAGCCATTCAATTCTAGGTCCTCCTCAGACATATCCCTAATCTTTGCTTCTAACTCTTGACAAGCTTGGACTCTACTCAAGAGTACACTATTCTCTGACTGCAGTCTAGAATAGTCTTGAGCTAAGACTTCCAAATGAGTATTCAAAGTGGACATCCACTGCTCTTTCCAAATCTGAATCTGTTCTAAAGATTTCTCTTTTCTCTCCAACTATGATCTGTAGAAGTCAACAGAGTTTTTAGCAGCAGATAAATCATCTTTGAGTTCATGAATTATTCCTTCTTGCTCCTCAATCAACCTGCTATCTTCTTCACTCCTCTTTGAAACACTTTGTAACTGAACTACCTGAGTTTGCAACTGAAATTTTTTCCTCTGCAGTGCTGAACTATTGAGTTGTGACTGGGATGCAAAGTTTCTCACTAGATCAAGAGCTTTATAATCATCAAAAATTCCAATTTGTTGACCAAATTTACCAAATTGTACTCCCTCTTGCAAGTCTGGTTTGACCTCTGCTACTGGGCTACTAAGCTTCTTTCTTTTGAGTTTCAAAGAAGACTTAGGGGAAAACATTGTAACAGCATTAGCTTTCAATGTAGGTTTAGGAGTTTCAATGAAAGAATCCATATCAGTTTCAAACTGATCATCCAAATTTCTCCATAGATCTTCCTCCTCCTGTTCTCTTGGGGTAAACTTCCTGTCTTGCTCCTGAGGATCTGCTACCTTCTTCTTTCTATTCTCTACCTAAGCACTACCTGCTTCATTGTCCTTGTTTCCCTCAAGATGACCACCAAATACAAAAACTTTTGGAGATAATGCACCTAGGTTGTCATACTCATTGCATGGATTTGTAAAGCAATCAAGAATGCTCCAATCTTGGTAGACCTATCCTTTCTCTTTTTCTTCTGAAATTTTTTTGAACTATTTCTTTGAAAAAGTAAATCTACCTAACCAATTGTCCTTCTACACTCAGCAACATTCAAGAGTGCAAAATCCTCCTTTGAGATATACTCCAGCTTTACAAGAACACATACCTTCTCTAAAAACCATTTCAGTTATTGAAATCTAAAAGGATTTTGAAGTTTGCTGATGGGATAATATCCTCTCTCACCCTGAGCCGAACCAAATTCTTTGTTCATCAGTGCCTCAGAAGCTCTGGGAACTGAATTGTCTGGTTTATGAATGACTGAATAATCAAACTCCTGCATCAACAATACCCATCTAGCCAGTCACCGTGACAAATTAGGTTTATTTACCAAGTAGGCCAAAGCTTGATGATTTACATGAATTGTAACCTGATTAGCTAGCAAATAATGCCTGAACTTCTGAAGTCCAAAGATCATCTCGAGGCATTCCCTTTCAGTTACGGAATAGTTCCTCTTTGCAGAAGATAACACCTTGCTTGCATAATAGATTGGTTTAAACCAACCCTTGTCAGCTTCATGCATCAAGACTGCACCAATAGCTAAATGAGAGGCATCCACAAACAAGTAAAATGGTTTTTTCCAGTCAGGAGGAATCAAGATAGGTGCAATTACTAGCATTTTCTTCAACAATGTAAAAGCCCTTTCCTGCTCTTGTTTCCATGCAAACTCCACATTCTTTTTTGTTAAGTATGTCAAGGGTAAACACACATGAGCCAGGTATCTGAGAAACCTGGAGTGCCATTTAACCTGTCCAATGAACCTCATCAGTTGCTTAGCAGTTTTAGAAGCATGTGCTTTCAAAATAGCTTCCACTTTCTTGGGATCAATGGCAATGCCCTCTTTACTGATGTTGTGTCCCAACAAAATGCCCCTTTTCACTGCAAATGCACATTTTACAGGGTTGAGTGACATCTTGGCCTCCCTGCATTTCTGAAAACATAATCTCAAATGATGTAAATGTTCAGTTTTACTTCCTGACACATTGAAATCATCCAAAAAAACCTTCATAAATGTTGTCAGGTAAGGAGCAAAAACCTCCATCACCCATTTCTGAAATGTTGGTGGTGCATTTATAAGGCCACAGTTCATATAACTGTAGAAGCTTAGACTCCCCATTCTGTTATGAATGATGTTTTATCCCTATCATCCAAAGCCATACCAACCTGATTGTATCCACTAAATCCATCCAAGAAGTGTGTACATCTCCTTCCCTGCAACTGCATCTAGCATTGTGTCATAGTAAGGTAATGGGAATGGATCGATAATTGTGGCAGCATTCAGTTTCCTATAATCCACACAAATTCTGATCTTGCCATTCTTCTTTTGTCACCACCACAATGGGTGACAACCAGGTTACTTTATCCACTGGATAAATGAAACCTACTTCTAGAAGTTTATCAATATCCTCCTTCACCTGTTTTGCATAATAAGGGTTCATCCTATAGCTATGTTGCTTGACTGGATTTGCATCAGTTTTCAAATTGGTCCTATGCTGACACACTGCTGGGTCTGCTCCCTTCATATCAGTGTAAGACCAAGCAAAAACATCTTTAAACTCCTTTAACAAGGTTTTCAATGACTCTTTGAAGTTCAAGTCCAATTTAGTGGACACTTTAACTATCCTGGGGTCTCTGTCCTCTCCCAGATTCATGTCTTCCAAATCATCTTCCCTAACTCTTGAGCTCTTTACCATTTTCTCATCAAAGATCTGCTCTGCATGTTTAATTGCTTCTAATGCTTCCTGCTCCTCTTCTGACTTTTTGGTGGAAGCTGAAATCCCTAAAACATTTCTGTTGTTTGTCAGTTTTGGATCAGGTGACTGGTCCTGATTTTGAACTGTGTCTACAATTTTTTGAGCATCAATCTCAAAAATAGGAATAAATGTCTCATTCTTTTGAAGAAACTCTTCTTCCTCATCTTCTTCAATTGCTTCCCCCATTTTAATGCCCTCTGTGTACAAAGGTCTAAAACCTGGTGGGATTGTTTTCCTAACTATCATCTGTATCCTAACCTTCTTCTTGCCCTGTTTGATCACAATGGTGTCTGCACCCCAGAGTTGCTTGAATTTAGCTTCCCTTAACCATGGTCTTCCCAGGATCATTTGATAGGAACAGTTTGTTTCTTCGAGTCTGAGAATCACAAAGTTCACCATGAAAACTAATCCTGCAACACTTATGGTTTAGTTCCTAAGAATCCCCAAAGGTTGCACTCTCCTCTGATCTGCCATTTTTACTTGAAATGGTGTAGGTGCCTAATTGGTTAATTTCAGTTTCTTACACACTGATTTATGAAGAATGTTAACTCATGAACCTCCATCCACTAACACATTTGACAAGTACACCTTCCCAATGGAAATGTTGATCATTAGAACTTTGTATTCTACATCCACTAGTGCTACATCTCCAGAATCAATATGTGCTAGATGGATATGTCCCATTTCTTCTTTTGGTAATTTCATTCCTTTAGCTTCATCTGTCAGTTTCTTGAGGAACACCTGATTGAAGTCAGGGACCAGTTTCAAGAGCTGTCCCACTTTGACTGAAATTGGGGCATCCATAAGGGTTTCAAAAAGGTCATCAGATAACCCCTCGGTAGAAGATTGCATTGAATTGTCTGGCTTCAAGAAATGGAGAAAGTGATGCATAATTTGACTGCTTACGGCCCATCTTCTCCCATATTTTTTGAACTGAATATGTGGGAAAAAAATCTGCTACTTTGTCAGGTTGTTGATTAGATTGTATCTATTGTAAGACTCCTTTCCTGATCTTCTCCTGAGATTTCCAATCAATAGGGTCCTCAACATCTTTTTCTTGCTCCTTTTCTTGTGGTGGCAACTTTCCCTTGGATCTTGTGATGGCTAAAGTTTGCACTTCGTGTGGTTTGTCAAACACCTCCTCAAATTCAATACAATGAGAGTAATCACACTGAGAAGTGTGTACAAAATCAGTGTATGGTTTGGGTAACTTTCCTCCTATTTCCTCAGTAAACGGTTTCTTGTCAGGTTCTGATGGTTGACTGCCCTGTTTTTCATCTGAAGTGTCAATCTCTTCCAAAAACATTGCATTTACCTGAGCTGGTGATTTCATTATGCCATCATTGGAAGAACTAGCACTTGCATTTGAGGAATTGAAATTCACAATTGGAATACCTCTCTCATTCCTATGCTTACACCATAGCTCACATGCAGGTCCTTGCCTGTGTCCCATTGCACCACAATAGTTACATGATTGCATTGGATTGTTGGTTTGCTGAAACCTTGACCCATTTTGCCACTCCCTTGCTGGAATGGCCTTTGTTGATTTGAATTTTGAAATCTACCCCTGAAGGGTTGTGGTGCAACCACATTAGCACCTGATTCCATCTTTGCTAAAATGTGTGCTGGTCTTCTTACTCTAAAATTGGGGTTATAATAGCAATTATCATACTCATGTCCAGGTCTTTGGCATACCTGACAAAATGGTGATCTGGCAAGACTAGAAAATTATTGTGGCTGCATCTCCTTCAATTTATCCAAAATCTGTTTACTGATATCATTTGGTTCCTTAGATTCAGACTTACCATTCTTGGTTTTGCCTTTTCTTTTGTGTTTCTTTGACTTTGATCCTTTCTTCTTGGACTTCTTCTTCTTCTTTTTCTTGGCACTCCATTTGTCCTTTTTCTCATCCTCAAAATCTGTGTCCTGATCTGAATCTATTTCCTCATTGCCATCTGATTTTGAATCTGAATCCTCATTTTCTGAATCGAAGTCCTGTTGGGACTTCTTCTTCTTACTCTGCTTTTGTTCATTGGTGCCATACTCTCATGGCTGCATCCACAATGTTTCCAAAATCTTGAGGTTGGGCAAGAGAAGCATGACTTGCAATGGCACTCTTCAATTGTTCCCTCAAACCTCTACAAAAATAGTCACCCAATTGTTCCCAAGAGGGTCTTTGATTGGCTTGCAACCTGTTCATCAAGTTCCTAAATTGTTGGGCATAGTCTTCCACCAACAGATCCTTTTGCTTTATATTTATGATTTTCCTCAGGACATCTTCAGGGGTTTTCTCTACTCTGAACCTGGCTAGAAATCTGATCTTTAAGTTATCATAATCAAGGAGCGGCAGCAATACCATACTGCATGAACCAAGAGATGGCTTTTCCCTGTAATGTTGTTGCAAAATGCTCCTTCTTAATAGCATCATTATAAAGTACATCATACCCACTAGCATACCATCTTTTCTCAAACTGTCCCACATGGCTGTCAACATCCTGGGAGTCTTTCCCATTGAATTTGGCTGCCCCTACTTTGGGGTTGAGTGGTGGTTGTGTCATAATGGGTACTTGTTGAATTTGTGGACCCCCAAAGGGTTGAAGTTCAACAATGGTAAAAGTGGTGGTTTAGGAAACTGCAGTTGCCTCCTTGCCCTCAAAAACTGATGGACTGCTTGAATGCCAACTAACTGATGGATGACTATTTCAGGAGTTGGGTTGCTTCCCTGCACTATTGGTCGAGGTGAAGATGTTTCCCCTTCCTCCTATTGTTGGTCTCCACTTATGTTGCTGGTCTTTCCAGGTCTTGTTCCTTCAAGAATTGGTGGCAAACCTGTAACTACTCCTACTTCATGAATTTCTTCCCCTGCATGACCCCCTGATCTCTGGAGTTGACATTCCAGCCATGATTCATATCTCCTTCTCTTAAACCTGGTGCCATAGGAGAGTTTTGGTGGTTCATCCCCTGAATCACTCATACATGTCTCCTTCTACTTGTGGTCTTGAGGAAAATTCTGAGTTGTCTACTAGTGCAGTTAACCAAACTAATTGGACCATTCACTTATCCAAAAGGCAAAAACTGTGCTTTGTAAAATTGAAAAACCTTGGAAACAATTTGAAGCTTTAAATTACCAGGCAATTTGGGAAAATACTCCTGAAGGAAAATCAGGTTGTAATCTTCCTGTTCCTCCTCCTCTGACTTCCAATTAGAGAATGCTTGAAGGAAATCTTCAGGTTCACAACTCCATATGCCCCAACTAGACCCCATTGCCCATTAAGGCTTTGATCAAAGTTTGCTCCACAATCAACATGATCGCCAAGTGTTATTGAGTCATATAGGGAGTGGGAATTACGACTAAATCAACCATTAAAGCATTACATCATCACCTTGCAGAATCAGAACAATTTCAGTACTTGAACAGGTTCAAAACAAAATCAGGGTACTGAATGGAAATTGAAGATAGAATACATAGAGAAGCATAGAATCTTCATAGCCATAGCCTTGCATTCATCATCCTTCTCTCATACAATGTGCTACCATCAGGTGCGAGGCTAACTACTAGGAAGAATGAAGAGGCACAAAGCTCTTCCCTAATCACAAACTGAAAAGTAAACTACTAAGGTTCAATAACACTTTACTGAAAGAATATGCAAGGCTAACAACTGCAAAGCTTTCGTACGACACCTATTTTGTACATAAGTGGCATACATGATGGCCTCAAGCCAAAAAGAATGCCTTGACTTTTGACCATACATTATGCCATTTCCATAAGTGACCTATTTTTCCTCTCAACAACACCATTTTGTTGAGGTGTATAAGGCACTGTACATTGGTGTTTTATCCCATGACTAGCCAAAAATGCATTAAATTCATGAGACATATACTCCCCCCCTTGATTGGAACGAAGGGTGCCCATAGTACATTTCAAAACATTTTCAGCCATAGCCAGAGAATGTTTGAAGTACATAAAAACTTCGGACTTTGCTTTAAGAAGAAATACCCATGCATGCCTGGAGTAATCATTAATGAAAGTCACAAAGTAAAGGTAATTGCCCACGGACGGAGTTTGCATGGGCCCATAAACATCACTATGCACAAGCTGCAACCTGCATGTGGCCCTAATTGAACCATCCTTTGGAAACTTTGAACGCTACATCTTACCCAAAATACAACCTTCACAAACATGTTTAACAGGTGCTTCTAGAGGTGGCAAAGAAGCAACCATGTCAGATTTTTATAAACGTAGCAAACTGGCAAAATTTAGATGACTAAAACGTGCATGCCAAAGTTTTGCATGTGAAATAGCCCTTGAATCAGCAACTGCATTTGCAAAATTTTATCCACAGTTGTCATACAAAGTGAGCTTATACAGCCCACGACACAAAAGCCCATATGCAACAATTTCATCACCAAAATTGAGATCATGAACTGTACATCTGTCATCCATAAATTTGACTACAAGTCCAAGTCTAGCAAGTGCAGATACAGACAAAATATTCTTCTTGATCCCAAGTACATAAAGTGTATCAGCAAGTGTGAAAGAACTACCATTTGCAGCAATAAGCACAATCTTTCCAACTCCTTGAACCGGATAAGAGGCATTGTTGACACAAGTGACTGAATTCCCATGAGGGACAGAGAACAATTCATGATGTGAGGTAGTGTGCTTTGTAGCACCACTATCGAAATACTACACATGTGAATCTGCATCAACTGACATGCATGCATCATGGATAGCAGGATTGTAAGTGCACTCTGCACTAAAAGCCTATTCTACATCAACATCAACATTAGAGTCTCTTTTCACAGACAGAAGACTCAACAATGGCTGCATTGGTAGTGGAACCAACATTTGCAGTGGAACCACCCTCTTTATTCTTAGCCTCTCTGGCCTTCAACTTAGGACATTGCTTGATCAAGTGATCATTAGCTTTACAATAATGGAGCGCATCTTCTTTTTGCCCTTAAAAGCCTATTCAACTGCATGCTGTCTAGTCCTGATTTTTCTGGAAAGTGACTCTTGCAACGGCAATGTGCATAATGCATCAAACTTGACAACTTTAGGAATTCCTTGGGTCATAAGTATCCAAGCACTAGCAAAAGTCTCGTAAGAATCTGGTAAGGCATCAAGAACAGTCTGCACAAGGGAACTGTCTGAAACGACTTCACCTGCAGAAATAAATTGCTTATTGATATCCTTGACACTAGTAAGGAAAGTGTCCATATCATCTTCCTCATGCATAATCTTCGACTCCAGCTCTTTACGCAGCAAAGCAATTTTAGCTTCATTGCGACTTGCATAAAGACCAGCCAAAATATCCCAAGCCTGTTTTGCAGATTTTGCTGAATGAACAATGGTGCGCTTCACATACAACACAATCAATGCCGTAGGCAAAACAACTCTAATAGCAGCAATCCTTGCAGCAAGACCTACCACATCCTCAACATTGCCTGCATCCTCAGAACCAGGACATACATCAATGCCCTGCACAATATTCTAGACGCCCGTTGCATCATGTAAGCCCACATAGGGTAATTGTCCCCATCCAATCTATCCTCAACGGCAAACATCTTGAACACATCTGTGTCGTTGTCAACCATGGTAAATGCTGCACTTGATGTGAAAACTGCCCAAAAAGAGGAGAAACAAAGTGGGAACAACACGTGATATATAGCACAAACCATAGAAGATTGTAAGGCACCTGTTATGCAAAAAACAACACTGACAAAAATTCTGCACAAAATGACAAACTAGCTTGTGCAGTACTGCCTGTAGTGGAGACGGAGGCCGAAATGAGCCCGAATCAAAAATCTGAGCAGACTAGGCTCTACGAGTTCCCCCAAAAATTTTGTCGACCTGCAAACGCTTGCCAAAGCTCACAAAAATTGGAGAAAGTGAGCATGCGTGTGTGCTGGAGCTGCTTGCGGCTGAACCCGTGAGGACGCAACCTGCTCTGATACCAATTTTTGGAATTAGGGTTGCAGAGAAATGCACACAGCTTGGAGAAGACAAAGGAAGCTCAAGGCATACAATAGAGAGTGTATTTCTTAGTGTGCAATGGAAAGATAGATAGCCCTAGAGTGATGGGCGTATATACAATGCACGGGGGAAAAGACCTCCTAAAGAGGGAAAAAATGCCTCGGTGGTCCTCGTGTGTTCACACACATCACTACCACATGTATATGGTAACGGTCCTACACACACACACACACACCTTGGCGCTCGTCAAACCTGGCACACTGTGAGCTTGATCATTTCAACAGAATTTTTAAAAAAAAACTTGACTTACACATATTGTGTGCAAGGGGCCGATCCCACAAGGTTCTCGACCATCCAACCCCGACTCCCCAATTTCCCGCTCACACACATACCCGAGTGTGAGAGAACTTGAAAGATTGATAGAGTGAGAGAGCTGTGAGAGATATAACAAGAAAGAGAGAGAGCAAAACAATGAGAAAGAGATCTTCTCAGCAAGTAGTGAGAGAGTGTGAGAGAGAGCGAGCAGGTTTTTTGGCAGCCTCAAAATCGGTATCATCTTAGTCATTAGTGGCATCCAGTGATCCTTGGCCTCAACTAGATGGTGAGAGAGCGGGAGAGAGAGATTAGACATATCTCTGGTTTACAGTCATTGAGATCGACGTTAGGCTTCCATCCCCGATGAGCGCGGCATAGACGGCTCAACATCGACTCAGCTTTTGATGACTTTCCTCTACGACTCAACATCCCACCGCTCTTGCGACATGACACTGATACCTCTCCGTACGAGCGGATTTTGACATCCGACTCGACACTGATCTTTGTGCTTGCAACATGCACCAATGAGGTGCCTCTACCATAGAGGAATGACACCCGACATCGGCATCGAGCGCACGGATTGCGCTCAATGATACTTTTTTTTATTTCGAGCACCTTTGCTGGCTATTTGACTAGCACATTTTCATCCGGCAATAAAAATCAGCACATACTGACACTGACACGTCAGTTATAAGGGGCTTTGAGCCGGTTCACACATAGATTCTTGAGGTTTCTAGACACTTACAGACACAACAATTTTCAAGCAATTTTGGTAGTCATTTCAATAGCAGTTTCTCTACAGACAGATGCCTTGAAAGATGCATGTTTACTTTAGCACATCATAGTGCTATTGAGATCTTTTGAAAGCAGATATCTCCGCAAGGATCACTTTTACTGCATGCAATAGTTCTTGGCACCTGTGTGAGCGCAATCACTCATGTACGTTGAGTTGTGGACATTGCCTATTGTACTACTTGTGGAGCCATTTTTTGGCTATTTTGGCAGTTTTCTCGACCGTTTTTGAGACTCGGACCAGAAGAGCTAAGACTATGGCTAGTCCTTTTGTGTCTGCATTAGCCTTTGGAGGGTCGATAGCGTGAGGTTTTCTTTGAGCTAGGGTATTCTCGAATGTTGAGATACCTTTGGTGATACAGGTAGCTGGGGTTTCCCACTTACGGTACCCTCACCACAGGATATGTATTTGGGCGGTTTCTTGTGCTTTTGACGCCGAGTTGGCGTGGTCAAATAGCAGTGTTTTGAGCAATTTATGCCAAATGGTTTTTTTGAGCAATTTATGCATTATTTTTGGTATGTCGGGTTTGAGAGTTAGCTCCCCATACAAAGGAGACTCTGTTGGATTTTTCTTGCGAGTCCATTTTATGCGTTCTTGGCACTTCTAGATGTTCTTACACAATGATTTTACTACTTTTGGTGTGAGTTTTTGCTCCTATTCTAGGGGAAACTTTGCCGAAATTATCCCAAGCAATTTGCCATAAAGTTTTTGGCTACATTCTCTTAGAGTCATGGCTGTGAGTAGTGCTTCCAAAAGGGAAGAGTACTACATCAAAAAGTTTGATGGCTCAAACTCTGTCATTTGGCGGTAGTGAATGCAAGATGTTTTGATCAACAAAGGCTTGATAGCACCCTTGTGTGCAAGAAGAGAGAATGTGTACACTAATGATGAGTGGGATGACTTGAATGAGCGTGCTATGGCGACCATTTTCCTACACTTTGGTGAATCCATTTACTTTACCATAATGCGAGTGGGATGACTTGAATGAGCGTGCTATGGCGACCATTTGCCTAGACTTTGGTGAATCCATTCACTTTACCATAATGGATAAGACCAATGCCAAAGATTTGTGGGATGCTCTATGTTAGGTTTGGGATGGAAACCATGCCTCGAACAAGGTTTTCTTGATGAAGAAATTGATGCGCATAAATATGAAAGAGGGCACGAATGTTAGTTCTCACTTGAACGAGTTCAACAATGTGTATTCACAGCTTACTTCAAAAGGTCTCAATTTTGATGATGAAATGAAGGCTATTTTCTTGCTATTTTTGCTACCATCGTCATGGGATACTTTCAACACAGCCATAAGCAATTCTGTACCTAATGGCAAGCTAGTTTTCAGTGTTGTTGCTAGTGTGTTGCTCACTGAGGAGTTTTTACGTCAATCTCTTGATGCGAGTGGGCATGGTGATGCAGATGTGGCTAGTGGCAATCGTGACAAGCTAAGGCAGCGTGGTATTAGCCGCTATCATTCACAGGATCGTAGGCAAGGTCGTAGCAAGAGTCACGGTAAAGACATGCAAAATATTGAGTGTTACTACTACCATAAAAAGGGACACTTGAAGAAGGATTTTTGCACGATGAAGCGTGATAAGGACAAGAAAAATCAAAGTCTGACAAACCTAAAAGCAACGTGAAAATTGAAGAGCTTAATGTGGTTGAGTCTCCAACCATTGAGACAATTTTTGACGTGCCAAATGATGTGTTGATTTTCACATCAGATTTGAGTCCTAATGCATTGTTAGCTCATGACGAGTGTTATGCGCAAAATTGGATTGTGGGCTCATGTGCTAGCTTTTACATGACTCCTCACAAGGAGTGGTTTTCTACATACATTTCCACGCATGGCACAATGAAGCTAGGAAATTCTTATGAGCTTGATATATTCGGTGTGGATAACATCAAGCTTTCTATGCGTAATGGCACTGAGTTTATGCTGCATAATGTCAGACATGTACCCAAATTGAGAAAGAGTTTGATGTCAGTTGACATGGATTTGGGTTACACTACCATATTTGCTCATGGCTCTTGGATTATCAAGAAGGGAAATCTGGTCATGCTTAAAGGACAAAATTCTGGCTCATTGTACTCACTTTATGTCTCTTCAGTGAAAGAGACTTCTATTTGTGTAGCCAAGCTGCTGTTTACAGAGTTGTGGCATAGCCGACTAGGACATATGAGTCAAAAGTGAATGAAAGTCTTCCAGTGTTTTGGTTATATCCCTGTGTTAGCTTACTCTAACTTCTCTTTATGTGAGCATTGTATCTATGGAAAACAGACTAGGTTGACATCAGTGCCTTTGGACAAGGAGTTAGGGAGTCCTTGTTCTAGTGACTTGTGCGGACCTATGACAATCAAGCCTCTAGGGGGAGCGTTATACTTCTTGACATTCATAGATGACTTTACTACAAAGGTGTGGGTTTATCTCTTGAAATAAAAAAGTGATGTCTTTAGTGTCTTTCAAAAGTTCTTAGCGTTGGTAGAGAACCAATCGTGTAGAAAGATTAAGCTTTGTGTAGTGACAATGGAGGCGAGTATATCTCCTCCCGAGTTCAAGGAATTTTGTAGTAAATGAGGCATTAGAAGAGAGTTTACCACGCCTCACACCCGCCCAAAATGGTGTGGCGGGCCGAGAGGATGAGCAGAACCATTCAGGAACGGGTCACTTCTATGTTGTCTACGGCCAACTTACCTCAAGAATTCTAGGGAGAAGCTGTTACGATGGCTGCTTACTTGATCAATTCGTCACCTAGTACACCACTAAAGTACAAGGTTCCGCAGGAGATGTCGATGGGCAAAGAGCCCAATTATGACAGGTTACGTGTATCTGGGTGTGAGGCATTCTCACATGTGCCAAAAGTGCTTAGAAAAAATATGGACCCAAATCATACAAGTGCATCTTCATTGGATATGCTATAGATGGAGAGGTGGGATATCATCTCTGGCACTTGGAATCAAAGAAGGTTATACGGAGCTCACATGTGATATTCAATGAGTCTAAGATGCAAAAAAAGCTAGTGAAAGAAATTGAGTATCATAGAGTATGGTTTGAGGATTTTGCCTCACCACCAGTTACACAGAATGTTGGACGGCTAGTGATGCACCTTTCACTAGTACACACATACATGTTGCTCCAAAGAGAGCAGAATTCAATAGTCAGGCATTTTGGAGATCTACTCGTACATCTCACGCACTTGAGCATTTTGAGCTAGGTTTGGACTCTTTACTAGTCACTAATTGCGATGAACCCACTTGCTACAAAGAGGCCATTCAAATGGATGATAGCGTGAAGTGGGAAGAGGCTATGCAATCTGAGTATAACTCGATCTTAGCCAATGAAACTTGGGAATTGATAGAGTCACCAGTGGGTAAACATGCATTGCCATGCAAATGGGTGTACAAGAAGAAGTATATCACAGATGATCTCGAGCCTAAGTATAAGGCAAGATTGGTTGAAAAAGGGTTCAAGCAAACGAAAGGAGTGGATTTCGATGAAATCTTTTCTCCAATGATCAAGATGACTACATTGCATCTTATGCTTGGTCTATTAGCCAATGAGGACATGGAGTTGGTCCAAATGGATGTGAAGGCAACGTTTCTTAATGGGGATCTTGAAGAGGATGTGTACATGAAACAACTAGAAGGTTTTTCGATAAAACCTGAGAAGCAACTCAAGCAAGCTTTGTATGGATTAAAGCAAGGCTTGAGGCAATGGTACATTAAGTTTGATAAGTACATTCAATCCAAGGGTTACATACAAAGCCAAGAGAATCACTGCTTGTACACAAAGAGGTTGAATGATGGTTCCTTCTTCATTTTGATTTTGTACGCAGATGATATGCTCATAGCCGGGAAGTCAAAAGATGAGATTATACTTCTCAAGGATACTTAACCAAGTAGTTTGCTATGAAAGGTTTGGGTGATGCACATCACTTTCTTGGTATGCATATCAAGAGAGATCGCAAATGTGGTATACTTGAACTTTTGCAAGAAGAGTATATTCACAAGGTCTTGCAACATTTTAATATGCAAGGGGGAAAAGCATTGAGTACCCCAATGGTAGCATATAAAAAACTTAGCAAACATGATTGTCCCAAATCGGATGCTGAAAAGGTAGAGATGGCAAAGGTGCCGTATTCTTTGGCAATTGGCATTCTCATGTTCTCCAAGGTTAGCACATGGCCAGACATTGCATATGCAGTGGGAGTGGTCAACAGGTTTATGGAAAATCCAGGAAGAAAGCCTTGGGAAGCAATGAAGCACATCTTGAGATACGTCAAGGGCTCAACTAGCAAGTGCTTATGCTTTGGGAATAGTGATGCATCCATAGTTAGATACACTGATTCGGATTATGTGGGTTGTGTGGATACTAGGTGATCCACATGTGGATACATTTTCTTGTTTGCTAGAGCAAAAGTCTCTTGGACATCATGTATCCAGAATTGCACTTCATCTTCCACCACTGAGGTAGAGTATGTTACAGTTTCTAGTTCCAGTAACAAAGTTTTGTGGTTATCTTGTCTAGTGGGAGACCTTTATATATACGAGACTCCAGTGATGCATCCATAGTTAGATGCACTGATTCGGATTATGTGGGTTGTGTGGATACTAGGCGATCCACATGTGGATACATTTTCTTGTTTGCTAGAGCAAAAGTCTCTTCGACATCATGTATCCAGAATTGCACTTCGTCTTCCACCACTGAGGTAGAGTATGTTGCAGTTTCTAGTTCCAGTAGCAAAGTTGTGTGGTTATCTTGTCTAGTGGGAGACCTTTATATATACGAGACTCCAATACTACATTGTGACTATCAGAGTGCGATTGCGTTAGCAAAGAACCCCATGTTTGACTCTAAGTCAAAACACATAGAGGTCATGTATCATGTGGTATGGGATATTTTGGATAGCAAATGCATTGTGTTAGTCAAGGTTCACACAGATAAAAACCCAGGGGATGCTCTAACCAAGAGCTTAGCTTTAGAGCGGTTCGCACATTGCATAGAGATAATGGGTGTAGGGTGAAGCTATGGTTATGCTTCACATCTTGTACAATTGTACATAATAGTCTCTACATTCTTTAGCCACTTGGCCCACATTGGCCTTGAAGTGGGAGATTGTAAGGGTTTTAGGCCTAGTAGCTGCCTAAAGGCAATGGCCGGCTGCCCATCTATTCTTGTTGGTTATAATGAAGAATAAGGAGTGAGAGGGTTTCTCCCTCTCATTGCTCCGCCAAAGATGTGTGTATTCTCATCTTCTTCCCCTTGTCTCCTTCCCTCTCTTGCACTCTTTGCATCCGAATCATCAGTACATGGGCGGAGAGACGAGGAAGTAGGAGGAGGTGGAGGTTGGGAGGGAGGCCCTCCCCCCAAAAAAAAGAAATCTCGCTCCAAAGATCGCTCAAAAACCTAACTCCACAGAGGGAAACTCACCACACCTCCTTGTAACCACACATGTAGGCATTCTCCCTTTGAAGGAAGGGGGGGGATGCTTCCAAGTCACCGCAGCCAAAAAGAGGAGATCGAGGAAAGCCGCAAGGATCCAAGCACAGCACAACCAAGGTTGCCCACCCAAGAATGGCCCTCGTACTTCTGCAAAGGAGATTCCAACCACCTTTTCCATTGTGCTAGCCATGCTTAAGCACGCCCAAGCCTAAGCAAATCTCCCAAACCCTTGTGCACGCTGCCAGGAGCCTCCCTTCTCATGCATGTAGTGACATAGTTGAACAGAAGCTCGTGCAAGCTAGGGTTCCTCTGGCTATATGTTGCCACCAAGTTACAAGTTGGCTCTATGCCAAAAAGGTGGAGCAAGTTGGAAATCACACATGCACATAAATGAAAAAATTATCCCTCATTCCATTTGAAAAAAAAACAAACCTTTTCTACCCCCCCTCTCTATCTCTCTTCTCTCATGGTGCACATATGTGCACCGTTCGTTGCTACAATTGGTTAAAAAGTGTCATTGGACCATAGAAATCCCCCCACACCCTTGTCAAAAGACATCATGTGGTTCATCATTTCTATTACAACCGCACTCACCTTGCCTTGATGATAAGAGGTGATTGTAGCCGTTTCACTGATAGAGAGTGTTTCATTTGCCTACAAGATTTGCATAGCTTCTACACGTTGATACAAGTTTCTCTTTCTTTTCATTTCTCTCTTTATAACACATTGTATTTGTGCGTTGAACAGGCATTTTGTGTTAGGTAAAGGTAGTGCACCTCAGCGTGCTTTGCTCGTGTGTTCGTCGGCCAGTGTCCGGCCGCCCACGTTTATCTCCTTATTCTTTATACATACAAAGAATAAGGAGCTCTCAGAAAGCTGGATTTGCTGATAGAAACATCCAAATTAAATATGCACACACACACTCATACACACACACACACACCACCATAGCCACACACACAGAGGTTGAAGTAGGAGAGCCAACACGTACTATGTGCCCCCTTTCTTTTTCTCTATGTTATGCACTAAGGCACAATACACATTGTACCTAGTGTTACTGGCTCACACAAGTGTATAGCTGTACACTTAGAGTTAGTAGCAGTTAGTGATGGGCGATCGGTCACATGGCCATTAAACCTAACATTCTCCCACTTGATGGCCAATGTGGGAAACCATGAGAATGGAAGAGAACCACTCTTCACCCAATGCCCATCAACACACGACAGTGCTGAAACTAATGGCTGGAGAAACTTTTAGTGAGGCATCCGCTATTTCTCTAACGTAGGAATCTTCACTAAATCAAGGCTTTTGTTTGCCACATTCATGACTGAAGTGATAACACACATCAATGTGTTTTGTTCTGGAATGAAAACACTGGATTGTTAGCCAAGGCAATAGCACGTAGACTATCACAATGAAGAACTGGTGTACACAACTCCAATCCAAGATCTTTCACTAGGCAAGCAAGCCAAATAGCTTCTTTGCATGCCTCACTCAATGCAACATATGCATAAATGCGCGCGTGAACGAGGTATATAAGAGAAAGCATAAGAGAGAGATCCTCGTAATACATGGTCCGAAAGAGGCCGACTAGATGCGCACATGCATGGGACGCCTACAAAAAAGGAGAACAAAAAAAAGTTTTTTTTTAAATTTTAAATTTTATTTTTTGCAAACACACAACTAGAGAGTCCTAGCAAGCTCAACGAAACAATGGTGTGTCACTCACCGCTCAATGCTTCCGTCGATTTGTGACAAATTATAGTCCGATTATTTTTTGGATGCCCACCAAGCTTGTATATTTATGTACAAGATCATGTGCTGCAAAGAAGAAGGAGCCACCGCTGATGCCGCGCTCAACTGCCTCGTTGCCGCTGATGCCGCCGTAATGCTCGATCAAGTCCTCTCTCTCTCGAAGGGGTAAGGAGGACACTTGTCCTCATGCTACCCTTGTTGTTTGTTAAGAACGGATCTCCAAGAAATAGCAGAACAGTCAAGCCTTGACACGCAATTTGATTTCAGTTGGACATCTTGAACGGCTGCTGTGGCACCACTCTCAGCTATAGAAGATATGCTAAAAAGGATGAACGACATGATGAACAATATGCAAAAAGCACCTATGAGAGGACTAGGACAAGGGATACCCCCACCGGGACAACCAATTAGGCCACAAAAATGGTATGTAATCGAGGGAAAATGGACCAACCATGAGACTCACGAATGCTACTTCAGACCAAAGTATGACGGAAATGTTCAGTACGTGCCCATGAGGCCACAATGACAATCCATATACAGATATTAGCCTAATATGGCCCAAGCTCAAAGACCACCAATGGGTATGGAAAGACCTCAACCTGTGTTGGGACAATATCCTCCGTATCCAGAACATAATTCAATTTCAAAGCTTAACATCATCTCCATCTTTAAGTTTATCATGCTAGAGAGAATTAACCTCTTTATGGCTTTCAATGTTTAGGCTTCACACCTCATAACACTGGGTGGTGCCATTTTGTTGCTGGAGAGAATTAACCTCTTTATGGATTTCAATGTTTAGGCTTCACACCTCATAACACTAGGTGGTGCTATTTTGTTGATGACTTTGGTACGCCATCTATAGTTGTGTAGCATGTGATTGAGTCTCACAATGTAAGTAAGTTGTGTTATCTATGGAGAGTCATCAAAGATTTTTCTTATAATTTAAAAAGGAACCTTGGAAAGGCTAGGAACCTAAATGGGCTATTCCGCAATTGTCCTCATCAGTAATAATACTGCTTGCTGCAACTACAAGTGTTGAAGTGCTAGGTTCATGGGTAGCTGGTAAAGACGAGTTAACCACCTTGGCTTGTGAATGTTAGCTATCCTTCAACTTTGCTAGAGTTTGCAACGTAGGTGACTTTGCTTGAATGATAGGGGTAAGAGTCGGTGGTCGCATCGTGACACTACCAGTATCCCAATCAATAGTGCATTTGGTTGCCAACATCCACGTGCGTCCCAGGTTTACGTTGCCTTCCATAGCTCCCGCGGGCATGACTAGAAACCTCTGCACTATGCTTCCATTGTCATAGACAACAGGGGTCTGAAGGACTCCAAGAATAGCAGTTTTCTTTTTATTAATGCCCTTGACTTGCATCGTACTCGGGGATAGGGTCGGTTTCCCTAATTGACACCAAACTCCATAGGATAACAAATTGTGTTTAGCTCCCGTATCTAATAAGGCATTGTATAGTACTTTCCCATAGGGGCTATTTAGCTCAATTGGGTATCGTAGCGGTGGCTCAGATTCTAATGAGTCGTCATATGTGTCCTCGAAAAATGCTTGCGTGATTCCCAGATTAGCCTCTTGTTGGCGTCTAAGACGTTGTTGTCGTTCTTGAGCCTCAACTCTTGCTTGGATTTTTCTAAGCTCTGCTTGTTCCTTGGCAGCCTTCTTTTGATGGATAGCTTGCAACTCTTCCTGGCTTAGAGGATCATAATATCTTTTGAATTTACTCCCATTAAGGAATCCAATGGTTTCAACTCCATCTAGAGTCTCCACACGAATGGTACCTTGCGGGGTAATTTCACACACTCGATATGGTCCCTTACCATCGTATTTCAATTTCTTCTTTTCATTACGTACCCCGTACATAAGAACTTTATCACCAACCTTGATGTCTTTATCCTTTAAATGGCTATCAAACCACTTCTTTCTCCTATCCTTCTCCACTAGAGCATTTCGCACAGCTAATTGCCTTTCTTCATCTAGCCTTTCCAGGATATATAATCGCTCCACTAAGGGGTTACCATCCCAACCTCCTTGAGAAGCTACTCGAAGACTAGGAATGACAAACTCCCATGGCATAACTGCTTCTTGGCCATACACCATCTTAAACGATGTGCAATTAATAGCAACTTTATACGCAGTACGATAAGCCCATAAAGCTGATGTAAGCTTTAGGTCCCAATCAATGCGATTAGCCTCAACTGTCTTTGTCAAAATGGAGATGAGAGTTTTGTTGGTACTCTCAGCTTGGCCATTTCCTTGGGGATAATAGGGTGTAGACTTGTGGTGAGATATCATGAAGTTTGATGTGAGTTCTTTTATTACTTCATTTATAAAATGAGTTCCATTGTCACTCACAAGTTCAAAGGGGCATCCAAAACGTGTGATAATGTTCTCAAAGAGGAACTTAGCTGTTGTTTTTGCATCCGCCTTTCGTGTTGCTTTTGCTTCAGCCCATTTGGTTACATAGTCGGTAGCCACAATGATATATCGTGATTGCGTGTTACGTGCAGCCGGACTAATTGGTCCTACAAAGTCTCAGCCCCACTTTTCAAATGGTTGGGTTACCTTGATGGAATGTAGAGGCATCCTATCACTTCTTTGTGGCTTCTTGAAGCGTTTGCATTCATCACATCCCTTTGCAAAAAGTGATGCATCCCTAAACAGAGTGGGCCACCAATAGCCTGACTGTAAGATCTTTCGGGCAGTCAACTTTTCTGAAAAGTGACCACCAGCTACGCCTATGTGTGCCTCTTGTAGAATATATAAATACTCATCCTCGCGGGCACAGTGTTTAAGAACATCATCTTTTCCTCTCTTATAGAGAGTTCCAGCCAGTAAGCAATAGGGTTCGCATTCCTTGATTAATTTTCGAGCTATATCTTTTCGCAGCTCTTTGGGTGGAAAACCATTAACTAAGAAATTAACAATCTTTTCACTCCATTCAGGCATTGTCTCAACAATGAACAAAGGAGTATTAGGCAATTCATCATCAACCCCCGTAGGAGCTTCGCCATTAGGGATACGAGATAAATGATCCGCCATGACATGTTTCCTCCCAGGCCTCACAACAACGGTGAAGTCAAACTCAAGAAGAATTAACAACCATCGTGTAATTCGACCTGTGGAACACGGCTTGTTTACCAAATATAGCAAGGCTTGATGCTCAACATAAAACACAAACTTGGTAGCAAGAAGGTAATAGCGAAATTTCTTTACTGCGTAAATCATAGCTAGACCTTCGCGCTCTGTAGTAGTGTAGTTCATCTCGGCATCATTTAATTGGCGACTTGCAAAGCTAATAGGGTAGTCCAATTTATGTTCTCCTGGTTGAGTTAGAACACACCCAATAGCAAAATTTGATGCATCAATATGCACATGAAAAGGTACATTCCAATCAGGTGTTCGCAAGATTGGAGCACTTGTTAGGGCCTTCTTTAATAACTCATGAGATTGATGACATTCTTCCGTCCAGTGAAACTCGATAAGAAGCTTGTACAATGGACGCGCTATCTCGGCAAAGTTTAAAATAAACCTTCGATAATAACCAACATGGCCCATAAATCTTTGAACTCCTTTATAGTTCGTAGGTGGTGGCAAATCGGCAATGGCTTTAATCTTACTCTCATCTGTGGATATCCCGTTCTTGGACACTATATGCCCTAGAATGACTCCATGCTTAACCCAAAATTGGCATTTGAAAGGGTTCAATGAGATGCGATAAAATCTGCACCTTTCAAATATTTTTCGTAGATATAACAAATGCTTCTCCCAAGAAGAATAAACACAAAGGTCGTCTAGGAAAGCTTCACAAAACTCCCTTAGAAATTCTTTAAAAGCAGTGTTTATTAATCGTTGGAATGTAACAGGGGCATTTGTTAAGCCAAAAGCCATAACACGAAATGCAAACACTCCAAACTCTGTGATAAAAGCAGTTTTAGCTTGGTCCTCTAATGCAATTGTGATTTGATTGTAACCAGAGTACCCATCTAAAAAGCTATAAGCTTCCTTGCCCGCAACTCTTTCAAGCACATGTCCTGAATATGGCAAGGGATAATGATCTCTCCTAGTGGCTGCATTAACTTTCTTGAGGTCCACACACACTCTTAGTTTCCCATTCTTTTTTGGCACAATGACTATTGGAGAAACCCATTCTGAGTGCTCAATAGGGTATATGAATCCACATTGGATAAGTTTTTCAATCTCCTCTTGTACAATTTTGGCGTACTTAGGATTCATTGGATAGGGTCGTTGCTGGACGGGTTTAGCAGTGTTGATCATGGGAATTGTATGTTGCACCACAGAAGGTGGAACGCCCTTCATGTCATGATATGTCCAAGCAAAGATATCCTTGTATTCCTTGAGGAGCTCCTTAAGTACAGCCTCTTCAGTTTCGGTAAGGTCTTGAGCAATAAAGACTGGTTTAGACTCCTCACCTGGTTCTGCTAATTCTATCTCTTTAACTACCGCTGGACCATCATAGACTCCACTGCTTTCATTGGTAGGTATTCGTTGGGCTTTGGCATACACAACCTTTCGCTCCCCCGTGGTATAAGATTTAAAATGTTCAGGAGCCGTATGTAAGTCAGCAAGCTCTTGTCCTGACGGAGACCTTTCTTTTAGTTCTGCCTCCTTTTGTTGTTGTGCTAACTCTCGGTTTTGACGTCTTCTTATAGTTCGACTCAATTTAGGCTCTATAACCTCCAATTGAGCGAGGTCAATGGGTCGCGGGCTGCACCACATGACACTCTGGAGATGTTCACCCCAATTGTCTACTAGCTTTCAATGAGCATCACATGCCCCTAGATAGCTAAGCCATTCTGCAGTAGATCTTTTCTTGTTTATCCTAGCTCTCACATTTGCTCGATATCGTCGTCTCTTATATGACCTTTGTTTCTTGTTAAGGTTTTGATTTTGGTAAATGTTTGAACTCGACTCGCCTGATAGGTCTTCGCTTGTATCTTCTTCACTCTCATATAAATTACCATAGACGGTCGTACTAGGCCTTGAGTGTTCAGTTTCTATACTTGGCTCACTCGATGTTTCCTCAGGTTCTGAATCCATTTCTTCCTGAGATTCCGTTTTCGATGTGTATTGGCCTGAAGCCTTTGAGGAATCATCAGTTTCACTCTCAGGTAGGTGTGCCTCTTTCTTATCATCGGATGTTACATGCGCTATACCTAACATGTTTACTGGTGCAATATGTGGTATCTCTTCCCCATCTGGTGTTACCCAAGTTGTTCCTCTAGCTCCCCATGTATCTATAGTTGCCGCTAGGTGTACCCAATCGACATTGTCTGACTCAGCCATTCCGGGTAGGATATCCATATAAGGAGAGTTCTCCCCAATATTCGTGTCTTCGTTACACGTGTAACAATACTGTAATGGAGCTGAGTGAATTGTTGTGTCTGATCGATTATCAATGATGAATTTATTTCCTAGAGGATGTGTTCGACCACTTAAAAGATCAACTCGAATGATAGAGTCTTGGAATTGTAAGTAGACGTGGTTTTTGGACCAGTCATGCACCATTTTTTCTTCCCTCATGAATGGACGCCCTAAGATCATCTCAAATGACATAGGATGCTTGGAAAAATCCATAACAGTGAAAGTCTGCCTTACCTTGTGTCCCAAGACCTTGATCCTGAAATCCTTTAGCATTCCAATAGGCGTAACAATAGATCCATTAGCCATTTTTACCACTACGCTTGTGGCTTCAAGGTGAGGTCGCCCCATAGACTCCCAACAACTCTTTGTCACCATGCTGACTCCCGCACCACCGTCAAGGACCCGCTTTACAGTTAATCCTTTAGTAGTGATTGGTAGAGTAGCATTAGATTCATCACCTTCAAGTATTGCCCCAACTTGTTAACGGGTACTTCAATTACAGATTCATGTCCCGCTAGGTCAGATGGTGGTGCTAAATGTTCCTCATCATTCATTACCGAGTCAGGTTTGTTCATATGTGCAAACTGTGGTAATCTGGCCTGTAATTCCCCATTGAGGAAGGCTCGAAGAGCTGAGACTAGCTCGGGGTCTTTATACAGTTTGGACATGATGGTGGTTCTAACTTCTGAAGACATGAAATCCATCAATTTGGCAACATTTAATGGCATCTTGTGGGACGTAGGACCCTAACAAGAGAATGGTGAAGATGGAATCTCCACTTCCTCAAGGGGGTCAGGCATTCCCTCACCAAACATTCTCTCTAGTAGGAAAGGTGTGTGTCCACTTTCAGATGTCCTACCCTCACTCTCTTCCCGAATGATACTGGGTATAGCTAACGGCCTGTAGTTCTTGTGAGGTTGAACTTGTGTGGGAAACACTGTGTCCGACATCTGGATATGTTTGGGTTCAAGTTCTAATTTTCGTTGAGTTTCTTCCACCAAACCCCTCAGTTGTTGGACTCGTTCAATTTCCACTGTTGGGTTTGGATAGGTTCCAATCTTTCTCTTGCAACCCTCATTTTTTGTCTCTCGTGGCTTATCTTGGGGGTTCACAACTAGGTGGTTTAACTTTGAATACTCTTTTGGTGTTCGTCGTAATTCCCTCTCGTGATCCTCCTCACTGGCTTTTTCCTTTGTAGTAACAGTTTTGGTCTCCGTGGTCTCTATCGAATCTGAGTCATCCTCAGGGTCATTCATATACACGGGACCCTCTCCTGTCCCTATGTTAGTCTTTGAACTAGGTTTTGAGCTAGAAGCATTAAGGGATTTCTTTCTTCGTGTTTTCTTCTTTCTCGCTTGGCCAATGGATGCAGCATCTCTCTCTTCGAGGATGTAATTTTGCTTTTGGAGCATCGACCGTGTGAGTGCATTCACTGGTGCTATGTTTATAGTTGGTGGTGTCCCATCAACAATCTCTATTATGTTCAATGGTGTGATTTTCGGTGCGTTTGGATTGTTAGGACACTGTGCGATCAAATGATCTATGCCACAACGATTACAAGTGAGTATTGGCATTGCCAATGCACTCCCTTGACTTGTTTGCATTAGTGCAGCATTCTTTTGCATTCTAATGGGGCACTCAGCTACTCGATGTGGTCCACCACATTCGTAGCACTGAAGAGGTGGTCTCCTGGCAAAACTATTAATGTTTTGGCCTCTTGCTGCTAGCGCAGTAGCTTGATATACCGGTTTGATTTGTCCCCAATGGTCTTCCATATAGTACATGGGACACTCCTCAAGCATGTCGACTCCATAGGTGATACTAGAGTCTATGTCCTCTTCACAATCTACATAAGTACTAGATGACTCGCAACCTATTTGGTTCATGGGTGTAACTCTTGGATGAGGGGGTTGCGGTCCTAGCACTGGAGGTGGCAACGGTGTGGTTTGGACCACATTTTGGGTTCTAGGGACCATGTGCTGTAATGGCAACTGTTGCTCCATGGGTGGGGTAGGCATCAATGCAGGAACTCGAGGTGAGTGTGCCCAAGCTATAGGCGGTCTATTTTCCATGATGCGTTTAAGCATTAGGCAATCCTTCGCTTGATGGCCATACCTACCACACGCGTTACAAGTCCCGTTAAACTTTACTCTGAAAGTAGGGCATTCACTCGTAGTATGTGGGCCCAAGCAAATTAAGCACCATTGTTGCTCCCTTCTTGGATACATATGAGTGTTTTGTGGAGCACGATTACCCCTAAGGCTTTCTTGGATGGCCTTTGTGAGATCTGCCAAAGTCATCTCAGATATCGTTTGCTCTTTCACGATTGGCTTTATCTTCATTGGCTCATGCCCTGACGCTTGCGAGCTACTAGACTTCGGCTCGGCAGACACTTTTTCTCCTGCAATCATTAAATTATCCTCCAATTGGATTGCATTCATGGTGACTGCTTCCCAAGTAGTGATACCTCTAATGACTAGGCCATTATAAATACTTTCATGTCGTAGTCCCCTAATGAATCTATCGAGCAATTGGTTGTTGTTGAATCGCTCGTTTGGATTGCATTGAGAATTCAAATTCTTTTGGCGACTAATGAAGTCTCTCACGGATTCACCTTCTTCTCGTTGGGCTTTGTGGAGCTGAGAGGCTACACCCCAAAGTACTCCCTCTCGTATGTATTCTTTTAAGAACAGTCTCCTAAAAGTAGAGTAGATCGTTTTCTCTTCTACTCTTAAGATTCTATACTAATCTCCAGCCTTTCCGCTTAGGGTCAAACTCAAAGCCTTACACTTATGTAGCTCATTGTGCTCTTCCAAGGAATCGCACACATGTTCAAAGACTTCCATATGCTTTCTAGCATCTCCGTCTCCACTGAATTTCTGTGTGAGCTTAGCTACTTGAACTACCTTGCTCCTAGGCTCTCTATCAGGTGCACTACGCATGTTTTCCGCAATAGAGCGACCGATAGTTTGAGCAAATGCTGCCAAATCTCCTATTTGAGCAGGTATAATGGGTGTATGTGCTCCTGGAACCACATGTGAGATGGGAGTTGGCCTTGGCCTTGGCATACGCGCAACTCTTGGGTCCCATATTTCATATGGTGGTGTACCAGACGGTGGTCCAAAGATTACAGGCGTGGCCCTAGGCATAGGGGGTGCCTGATATAGCATGTTATTATTAAATGGCATGGCTCCACTTGTATAAGAGCTTGGATAATTCCATTGTGGATTGTAAGCTCTTGGAATAATCGGAGGTGTAGGAGCTACATGAGGCTGAGGTACGACAGGTGCACATGATTGATACATACATGTAGGTATAGTTGGGGGCATTGTGCTACTAGGCATCGGCGCAGTGTTAACAAATGAACTCCATGGTGTACTTCTTGTCATTCTCACCACTGGGATATGCATGGTAGCCGTAGTGTCATTAAGAGAAAGATGAGCTAGATCTGGGAAGGTAAAGCTGCCACTTGTGGCTCAGATTGTACTGAGGCTCCTGGCGAAACAACATATGGAGGATCAATGGGGCTCACTGAGGGAGTCTCCATTTGTGATAGGGTTGGTTGGTTGGCCTTTCCCGTATCCAAGAATCTCATTAGGCCTGTTGAAGGCATGTTGATCCCTGTGTTCTGTCTTTCTAACTCGACAATCCTATGGAGGACATCACAGACCTCCTGTTGTTGCTCATCTATGTTAGTAGCACCCGATGTGGATTATAGAACATCTAACCAACCCACATGATAGGTGTGTCCTGTGTACCGATCAGTTAAAGCTTCTGCTTGTAGGTCATACTCCCAATTTTCGTTTAGGAATATCCCATCTAGGCCTGACGTGATGGAGGTTTCCCTCGAAGTGGAAGCATTATTGCTCCCCATCGCTTGCCCCTCCGTGACTGCTACCTTGGGAGCACTCGGTTGCTCGGCTGGCATGATTGTTGTCATAGGAGCCTTTGCTTTCAGGGCTCGACTTTGTTCTAGCCTTCGTAGGTTCTCAATTTCCCTCTCCCTTGTTGCTTGCATATAGCGTTCGATCTCTTGTACTTCGGCAAGACTCCTACCATCGGGTAGTAAAACCTCAGAGGGAGATAGTCCTAAAGGATCAGGAGGTGCAGTGGATGGAACATTCACATGCACACTCTCAAGAAGCATAGGGTCTATTTTAGGCATGAATGACGAATTTACTTCCCCACTCCCTTCATTTATTTCATTAACCGCATGTTCGGAGCGAGTAGCTCTACTAAGGGTCTCTTTTAAGCGGCTAAACACGCCGGACCCGGGCCGTGGGCCCATGGCATGCATGTCTTGACTTGAACTATCAGGGTTTGGTGTAGGATACCCCTCCATGACTTCGTAGTCAGAGGAAGAATCACTAGACGCGATATGAGGATCTTGGGTCGCGCTACCTTGAGTCCCGGCCGAAGGTCCAGAACCTAGGGTGGAGGAATAATGGGTGCCCACGTAAATGGAGGCACTACCAATATGCTCGTGCTCTAACACTCGTCCAGAGCGTAGGTTCATATGACTTGGATCCCCTAGAAGTGTCAGTGAGTGCCCGTGAAGGCCGCTCACCTAGTAATTTTGGGTGTTTTGCAACCCAAGTCTTTTCTTATTTATTTATTTTTTGATTTTTTGGTCTTTTTTTTCTGACCCAGCTATAGAATAGAGCGTATGATAGCTCAAAACGAGCGTCTCGGTCAGAGGGACGTGCCGTGCTTTACAGCCCTCCGTTTGGTCACTTTATGCCCGCGGAATCCCTAAAACCGTCAATTTCTAGTAGGGAACTAGGCCCAAATTAGAAAGTCTAAGGGTGCAAGTGGGAAGAGAAGGGAGGAGAGTGGAGGACCTGCCCCACATGCTCTCATTCACTCTTGAGGGGGTAGGGTATATATATAAGAGTGAGTCTAGTATATATCATAGGACTGAGGCCTGAGGCCTGGGCCTGGGATTGGGATTGGGATTGGGCAAATAATTCCGATCCCGATCAAAATTTTAGTGTAGCCCCCCAGTCACTCACGCTTAAATATTTTCGGTTTTTTTTTTAAAAGGCGACAACCGCGCGCGGTTTAGGTGACACCTACCTAACCTCTTTGTCAACAGCTCACAGACAACTCACTACCTTATCTACTTACTAACAGTGCTGCTAACCACTAATTAATCTACTAACTAATCTGTTAACCACTCTGCTAACTACTTACTGACAGTGGGCTGACTGTCCACCTACTTCCTCTCTCACTACCTTACTATGCAAAGACTGTGTGTAGGCAAACCTTGACAGAAAATTGTGTACAGACTGTGTGCAAACAGAAATTGCTAACTGCCTTCCTACTTATTCATTCACTGCGAACAAGCTAGCGACTACTAACCGTGCAAAGACTGTGTGCAAACAGAAAACACAACATTATGCAGAAATCACAGAACTTGCAGACAATACACAAATTAACAACTTGCAAAAAAATAACTCATTCCTCTTCCTCTTTCTCTTCTTTCCTACTACAAACAACTCATAGGAGAAGCACAAAGTGCCTCTTGGGCTTAGTGCAGGGCGATTCCCCGGCAGCGGCGCCAAAAATATGCGCTCCTTGTCGCACTGTCAAAGCAAGGGCCTTGCCTAACACTGTGTGTGAGCCATAGGCGGCTCCAAGCACACAACTAGCTTAACTAGTAAGCTCAAAAGAGGGCAATGGTGTGTCACTCACCGCTCTATGCTCCTGCCGTGGAGGATTCCTCGCCGCGAAGAAGAAGGAGACGCCGCTACGTCGCGCTCGACCGCTTCACCGCCGTCGTGTCGCCGCAATGCTCGATCGCACTCTCTCTCTCTCTCTCACACATACGCACACACACAAGGAGGTGAAGAAGAAGAAGATGGAGATGGAGATGGAGCAAGAGCACTCTTCTATTGCACAAATGAGAGAATGAGTGAATTTTAGGTTTAGTTGGCTTTTATATGAGCTCACCCCATTCACACTTGGGCGCCCATGCTTAGCCAACTAATCCCTTGAATGTCCCAGTTAGAGTGCGCCTCTCATCGGCGATCACTCTTACCCTTTTCCTATTGGACCGACAAGCCCGGTACCTGACTCTACCAAATAAATAATACAATGTCCGCCGTAGGTTACAACGTCCGTCTCGTAGGTGATAGGGTGTCCGTGAGCCGTGAGGGTTAACAGTTATCATGCCCTGATCACTGATAAATAATCAAGTAGACTTCAATCAAGCACAATGTGCATCCTTCTGATAATTTTCCCATCATGGAAGCGGAGCTGCACGACAACGGTCTTGGGATTCTTAACCCTAGTGCCCATGTGAAATCCCATTGTGCTAAGTTCGTGGGTGCACTCACTAAGCAAAGCCAGTCTTGGACAATAATGGCCAAGGCCATGTTGGATAGTGCCAAGCTCTTCTTGCAAGGTGGTTAGTGGAAAGGGCTAGAGATGCACGACACAAATTGCTTGCCCCTCAGTGGGCTGGCCTAAAGCTCGAGGGCTTAATAGAAGAGCTTGCTCGTAAATGCAGTAGAGCAACGAAGACTATAGAGTGGGGTGAGCTTGCAAGGTACTGCCACAACTCTTCAACTCATTGGTCCCCTTGGCTTTCTAAGGTAGGAAGCATCTCCCTTAACCCATATTAGAGGGAGGCTACAAAAATTATTAATAACAAAGGTCTTAGACGTCTGGACCAACTATGGGATTATAGCAATAACTAGTGGAAAAGAATAGACCAAGTGGGAGGCCAGTATAGCCTAAAAATGAATGAGAGACTTCTAATTAGTAGAGTCTCGGAAAGGCTTGATAGTTGGGCTCTCCCTAGTTGTGAGTCTGAGTTTAAGTGGAAAGTTTGGCGCTAGCCTAAGGACATACACTTCTTTAAGCCTCATACTAAAGAAGCCTACCACACAATTATGGCATCGTTGGATTTGTTCTCTCCCTTGAACAAACAATGGGGTATGGACTGGCCAGAATCAAGATGGGTGACTTTCACCAAGAACATTTGGTGCCCCTAATGACCACAGGTGATGAAGGTCTTCCTCTGGAAGGTACTTTGGGGAATCTTATCGACTGGGGTTAAGGTCCTAGCCAGGGGGATTGACCCTGATATGTGCTCTCAATGTAAAATGGCCATTGAAGACCTCTCACATCTCTTCAAGGATTGCCCAGCAATTAGCGGTCTGGCAGGGAAGTTCTGCAAGTGGGTCCAAAGGACTTGGAAGATAGGATTCTTTAAAAACGATCTTGGGAGGAAAGGCCTATAAGAGCCATGTACTAATCATTGCAACTCAAGCTATTAGATTTTGTTACTTCAAACAGACCATGAACAATCGGGTATTCAATAACTCCATGGAAACAATTAGTTTCACGGACAAGAAAGCAGAGGGGCGATCTTAGCCCTTGCGAAATTGAAGAATTCGGACGAGTGGAACAGATTAATTGGCATCGTAAATATCGGTCTGCAAGGATAAGGACATGGTTTTTCTGGGGTGGCTTCCTTGTTAGCCGATGTTTGGTCTATTAAAGAGGTCATGGCTCGACATGAGCATGACAAGAATTTGTAATTTTTTGGGTTTGTCAATATAATCCACTCACCATTGTGAGTCTTGCAAAAAAAAGAAAAAGAAAATAGACAAGCCAAAGGCTTGCTAACCAGGATCTATTAAAAAAAAAACCACTTGAGGTGTTGTGTTAAAAAAGCAGAGAAGCTAGAACGACCCATGGATCCATAAAACTAATTCTTTTTGTTCGATTATTCAATCACACTATGTGATTGAATAAATTAAACAAAAAAGGGTTATCTGATGGCTTTAAAAAAAAGGCTTTTCTAATGACTCTAATGACTCTAATGGCTTGAAACAGTTAGAAGAAAGAAAATCAAAAAGAAAAACACAAATGAATAAGTTGCATTCTACTATCTATACTATATATAATGCAGCTTAAAATTTTCAAGTAAGGAGAGGGCCTCCACGTGCCACTCTCTGGTTCACTTAAAAAAAAACCTTACAAAACATCCAATCTAAAATACAAAAGTGAAGGGTAAAATTGTAAGAAATGACAGCCTTTGCATTTGCATTTGCAGAGTGTGATAAAGAACAAGCCCTTCCAAATGTAATCTATACTATATATAATGCAGCTTAAAATTTTCAAGTAAGGAGAGGGCCTCCACGTGTCACTCTCTGGCTCACTTCAAAAAAAACCTTACAAAACATCCAATCTAAAATACAAAGGTGAAGGGTAAAATTGTAAGAAATGACAGCCTTTGCATTTGCATTTGCATTTGCAGAGTGTGATAAAGAACAAGCCCTTCCAAATGTAAAGTCAAAAGACTTTTTACTCTGCATAGAATAAATGTAAATGTTTGAGTTTGATTGATAATTTTAGTAAAGGTTTTGCTAGTTAATGCGAATTTACATTTTGAAGATATAACAAAAGTCTTTACTTTAATTTTAGTAAAGATTTTGCTATTTAATGAAAATTTAATTTTTGAAGATATGTTTAGCTTTATCTTTTCAAGGGGCTTTT